>NC_133619.1:502361690-502549190 GCF_048593235.1 Sminthopsis crassicaudata | reverse complement strand
CTCAGTGTCCTGGAAGAAGGACAATCTTCGCCTCAAGGAGCAGGAAGGACGAATCACGGTGAGGAACTGGAAGGGGTGGGGCCGCCAGGAAGGGGGGAGCATCTATGCTCAAGTGATGGGACCTCAGTATAAGGATATTAAAATAATAGAATTTTAGTGCCAGAGGCATCTTAGAGATCAACTAATCCAGCCCTTCACGTTTACAGAGGAGGAAACTGAAGCCCTTTGAAAGGAAGTGACTTACTCCAAATCATTGATGACAGAGAAAAAATTAGACCACAGGTCTCCTGACTCATACTGTAATACTTTTTAGTCCGTGAAATTCAGTCATGTCGAAATTAGGATGCATTGTTTTAATAATCATCTATTCTGAGTTAAAGGACTGATCATCTAATTTTTAAAAATGGTATCTTGAATTCAAGAGAAATAAATTGTAAAGCAATTTGATATGATTTGATATGATATGTAAAGCATATCAAGAACTCTATACATAATTCACTAATGAATAGGATTAGGTAGTTAGATATTTACTGTGAAAAGCAGAACAAGAGGATAATAAAGAGAAGGAAGGAAAGACAGAATGGAGATAGAGAGGGAGGGAGAGAAGAATATAAGAAAGAAAAAGGAAGGAAGGAAGGAAGGAAGGAAGGAAGGAAGGAAGGAAGGAAGGAAGGAAGGAAGGAAGGAAGGAAGGAAGGAAGGAAAGAAGGAAGGAAGGAAGGAAGGAAGGAAGGAAGGAAGGAAGGAAGGAAGGAAGGAAGGCAGCTAGATCGTACAGTGGATAAAGCACTAGCCCTGAAGAGGACCTCAGACACTTCCTAGCTTCGTGACCCTGGACAAGTCACTTAACCCCAACTTAACCTCAGAAAAAAAAAGAAAGAGAGAAAAAAAGGAAGGAAGGAAGGAAGGAAGAAAGGAAGGAAGGAAGGAAGGAAGGAAAAAAGAAAGAAAGAAAGAAAGAAAGAAAGAAAGAAAGAAAGAAAGAAAGAAAGAAAGAAAGAAAGAAAGAAAGAAAGAAAGAAAGAAAGAAAGAAAGAAAGAAAGAAAGAAAGAAAGAAAGAAAGAAAGAAAGAAAGAAAGAAAGAAAGAAAATCACGTAAGAAGTTGGGGAGATAAAGTGGATTCTAGTTGTCCTGGGAGCTAACAGGTGGCTTTAGGATAAAACATGGACAAAAGATATAATTGGAAAGAAGAGGATTGGAACAAAATAGGGACCAGTTAAGTTCAAAGGAGTTGAGCTGTCCCCACATTGTGCAGATTCGGGGTGGGAAACTGATGATGTCACATACACTCAAGAGTGATGCTGGGATGTACGTATGTGTGGCCTCCAACGTGGCAGGAGAACGTGACAGTGGGGCAGCTGAACTTGTGGTTTTTGGTAAGTATAGGAGTTCCTAAGGTTGGGGAAGGGGGAACTGAGGGGCCATCTAAACATCCCTGTAACTTCATGCCCATTCCTCCGTGGCAGAGCGCCCCTCCTTCCTACGAAGACCTGTGAACCAGGTGGTCCTGGCTGATGCCCCTGCTGACTTCCCATGTGAGGTGCAGGGAGATCCTCCACCACATCTTCGTTGGCGAAAGGAGGAGGGGGAGTTGCCCACCGGCAGGTGAGAAGCCCCCTTCTTACTCAACAGGACTCCCCAACCATCAAGATAGTTTCTCTTACCTCTCCTCCAGAGAACTAGAAGCTTCAGTATCTGGACTTCTGGAACCCACGTCCATTTTCCTATTCACCCCATCTGTGGTGTCCATAATCCCCAATCTGTTTCTGTAGCCTTCAAGTCCATGATTTGTCTGTGTACCTGACCCTGGTGACTGTCCTGGGAAGGTCACAGATTTCTCAGAACAGTTTCAGGGTTGGGGAGGGAAAGGGAACATAGCTGTTACCAACCCATCCCTGGTGGGTGGGTGGGTGGGGAGTGAAACAGGTATGAGATCAGAAGTGACTACAGTCTTCGGATCGGGAGAGTGAGTGCAGAAGATGAGGGGACTTATACCTGTGTGGCTGAGAACAGTGTGGGCAGAGCTGAGGCTTCTGGCTCTCTCAGTGTCCATGGTAAGAACTTTGCTTGAGGGTAGAGGGAGGGACAGGAAGGAATGGAATGTGGAATCATTGGAGCAGGGATAAAAGGAGCAAAAGGAAGCCAGTGAAGAAGCTAATAGAGAAGTGGGGAGAGGGTGTATAAAACTAAGAGAAATTTGGTTGGAGGACTGGGGACTTAGTTCATAAAACGGGAGGAAGCATTGGCCAAAGTCAGTGAATTTTAGAGAGAGGGAAAGAATAAAAATTGAGTAAAAGTGAAAAAGAAGAAAAGGATAGGCTACTTACTCATCAAAATTGGCCTTTCTCCCCACCACTATCAGTTCTCTTATTGACTTAGCATCTTCTCTTGAGACTGGACCTATCCCCTTACTCCCACTCTCCTTTTTTTCCCTTCTTTCAGTCCCACCCCAGCTAGTGACACAGCCACAGGACCAAATAGCAGCTCCAGGAGACACAGTGACTTTCCAGTGTGAAACCAAAGGGAATCCTCCACCAGCTATCTTCTGGCAAAAGGAAGGTAGTCAGGTAAGTGTCTATTCAGTGGCATGCTGGTAAACTTAAAACAAAAACAGCTCTTTATATGAGACATTTTTAGATTTAATCTTATCATTTTCTACATCATTTTATTAATTCAAGCCCTAATTTGTAGTATTTGCTGATTTATGAAGTATAAGTGCTCCCACTGAAATTTAACAACTAGTACTCTTGACAATACTCTTATGTCATCCCTAGGGTTTACATTTTCTTTTTTCACAAATGTTTTCCCAAATCTTAGTCCACATGTTACAGTGTTCCCTCAAGCCTTCACCTTATATATATGTTCATAAGTCTTCTCTCTAGAGCATTCTACCTCTCTCTTGGGTAGCCAGTTTTTATGCCTGGTTCTACATTCTTATTAACCTAAGTTAGCAAAGAGAGGACCTTCATTTTGGTGTCCTTTTCCTACCATTTGGTCTTTAACAGAGAGAATGACTCTTCTTCCTTTTCTAAAATGGGACAACATCCCTTGGACTATCTTCTAGATTTTTTTTTTCTATATAGATTACTGTGATTATTTCCTTTATCCTATTGTTATAGGTGTTTTTTGAATTGAACAGAAAAGTAGACATGATGTAAGAGAAACAACATGAAATTTGGTTTTATTCCTGGTTTTAGCTTTAGGGTTTTAGTTCTGATTCTGCAACTTGCTATCTGCTTAAGAAGGCCTCTTAACTGTGATCCATCCCTAACCCTATAAGCCTGTTTTCTCTCTAGAGTTTCATTAATTTGGTTCTGGTGGAGAAGGAGAGCTGTAGGTCTCCAAGTAAGACAAGTCACTTAATTTGTCTGAACCTCATCTGTAAAATGCAGGAGTTATATTGGTTAGTCCCTAAGCTCCCTTCCATTCTAAACCTATCAGAATCTGATGATCCTACATGACTGTTTCTTTGCCACATTTGGATGCTGCCAGTGGTTCCCCAAACATTTACAAAGGGAAGATTGTTTCTGTGCTCTCATTTAGCTCAGATTAACAGCTCCAATTTCCCTAGGTAACTGGCTTCATAAACTCAGATAAATTAACATATTGAGTATAACATGTCTAAATATGCATTGAAACTGAAATACAAAGAACTACTACCAAGGGAAGTAGGGAGAGTTAATAGAAGTACTGTTCATCAGTATAATAGAACACAGCAATATAGACTATAAACCCTTCTTTCCACTGGCGACCAGGCTGAAACTTCTCCCTCTCCCATTTCTAAATCCCAAATCTCCTAGAATAATTAAATGTTAGTACTGAAAGAGACCTTGGAGATTATCTAGTTCAATTGCTTGATTTTACAAAAAAGGTAAAAATTTGGGGGGGTTATACAAAGAGTAGCAGAGTCAATACTAGAAACCAGTTAATCATACATTTTAAAGTGCCAACTGTGTGCAATGGTTATTCAAATAAGAAACTCAGAATTCAATCACAAAAATGAAACACTCCCTACAAAAGGAATCTACCCAAATAAATATGACATGTGGTGGGGACAAATGGGAGGATGGGTGAAGAGGGCCACAAAAGGAAGATCCAAACAAAGTGGTCCAGGAGTATTTGAGATCTGACCATAGTCCTGTGCTCTTTGCAATATCTCTTAATGCCTTCTTTCCTGCCCATCACTAGTGTTTCCTTTAACCAGACGCATTTTAAATCTGGAAAGTAGAAGGCCTCTTGACTGTGATCCATCCCTGACCCTATAAGCTTGTTTTCTCTCTAGAGTTTCATTAATTTAGTTCTGGTGGAGGATGAGAGCTGTAGGTCTCCAAAAAGGATATAGCTCTCTCTCCTCCTCAGGGTTCCTAAGATTCCTGGTTCTATCTGTCTCCAGATTCTGCTCTTCCCTAGTCAACCCTCCCAGTCCACAGGGCGTTTCACTGTTTCCCCAAGTGGCCAACTCAATATCACCGAAGTGCAAAGTGGGGATGCTGGTTACTACGTGTGCCAGGCAGTTAGTGTTGCTGGAAGCATTCTGGCCAGGGCATCCTTGGAGGTTAAGGATGGTAAGCATCAGTGGGGTACATGCAACTGGAGGGAGGAAATAACTAAAAGAGAGTAGCTTTTTTGCAATCTATACAAAGTAAATGAGGTGTGGGTGGTTTCTAGGGAAGATCCTCAGAGCTTGGGAAACAAGAAAATAACCTAAGGAGATAAATTTGTGGAATCAAGCTAATAGTATCAAATTGAGGCAACCTTCCTACTTTTCAAAAGACTTAGAGAAGTAAAGGTAAGGAGGCTGTAAATTGGATTCAGAGACTTCCTTCTGAATTGGTTCATCATTTTCTCCCTAGTTTCCTTGGATGATTTTCCTCCCATAATTCTTCATGGGCCATTGAACCAGACTCTGGCATCTGGATCCTCTGCATGGTTGCCCTGCAAAGTGACTGGAAACCCTCAGCCCAATGTTCAGTGGTTGAAGGATGGACAGGGGATAGACAATGGAGACCTGAGACTTACTCTATTGGCTAACGGCACCTTGCATATCATCAATTTGCAGGTGAGTCAAATCAAGACACCTCAGAACTCCTCCTCCTAACATTTTCAAAGCAATTGTCATCTGCTAGGTCTCTTAACTTCAGAGTACAATCCTCAACTGATCTCAGATTTCCTTTGAAATTTGCATAGTATTTCACCCATCCTTCTGCATCCTTTGCCCATCTAATTCCCATTTAATTCAGTTGTCAATAAACTATCTTTTTTCAGGAGGGTGATTTGGGGCTCTACAGCTGTGTAGCCAAGAGTTCCAAAGGGCAGGCCATATGGAATGGCTGGCTAAGGGTCCAAGGTGAGATATCCCTTTTTCCCAATCCATTTTTCTACTTGTCTTTATCTAACCATCATAGTAGCAACTTCCTCTCAATATCCCAGGACAGACTCTACCTTCCATACATTCAATTTACTGCTTTTAAGAAGAGAAGCAGAAAACAGCATAGTGCCTAGCACATAGTAGGTGCTTTTAAATGTTTTTTGAATTAAATTGAAGAATTCAGGCTGGAAATTTATGTGATTATGCTTTCTTCTTCCTTATCATCTGCATTACTCTATCTTTGAGAAGTGTTTCCCATATGACTTTTATTTTCCATAATATCCCTAATGTTAATAAATGCTTTTTCATTAATTAATTCTTTCCTGTAGATGATGTAGAACTCCCTACTGAGTCCAGTGGTCCCCCTGGGTCTCCCTCTCAACCAACCATTATTGAAGTCACCAAGAATAGCATTACTCTAACTTGGAAGCCCAACCCACAGGCTGGAGGATCACCAGTTACTTCTTATGTGATAGAAGCCTTCAGGTAAGAGTTCAAGGAGGTGAGGGAGTAGGCATTGGGTTCTGGGTCCTGTCTAGAGCCCTCTGTTCTTTGCTTCTGAGATCTTTGTTATTGTGGACAAGGGCTCTCCAGGTCCCTCTCTGATTGGGGATGGAAAGAGGGCAGAAAAGTTTTGGAGCAGAGCGAAATCACAGAAGTCTTGTCAAGCTGGATCAGTGTTCTTCCCTTAGTCAAGCTTCTCCATTGCAGCCAAGCGTCTGGTAACACTTGGAGGACAGTAGCAGATGGTATACAGCTAGAGACTCATACCATCACTGGTTTGCAGCCCAACACCATCTACCTATTCCTAGTTCGAGCAGCAGGGGCTTGGGGTCTTAGTGAACCCAGTCCTGTCTCCAAGCCTGTTCAGACCCAGGGTGAGTGAAGATCATGTCTCTTGATATGGGGAAATGAATAGGAGATTCAGACTATCCAGCCCCCATTTTCAGTCCACATTCCTGGAGGGACCTAAGTAAAAGGGAACATCTTTCCTAGGAGAGATCTCAAACCTCAAAACCCTTCATTTCTATAGCACCCACCCTGTGGTGTTAGGTGGAAGATATCAGTACCCATCCCCCACAACTACTCTGCTATCCTATTCCCACTGAGCCCCTAGGCTATGACCTGGAGAACTGGCTTTGGGAAGGATCAGAAGAGAAGCAAGAATTATAGCCAGTCTCCTCTTTTTTTTTTTTTTTTTTTTTTCTTCTGTGACCCGGCTGAGGGGACTCTCTGATTAGCAGACAGTGGCCCCTCCAGGCCAATTGAGGATCCATGGCAAGGGCAGCGAGATCTGGCTGATGTGGTTGTTCAACTGCAGGAGCCCCTATTCCTGAGTTCCACATCCTTGCAGGTGTCCTGGACTGTGAGTAAGGGGAAAGAGGGCAGGGGAGGGTAACATAAGCAGCAATTGGGATCTAACATCTGGAGGCAAAGCTCAAAGGATTAGGGTTGGGAAACTGAAGTCCATTGGGTGGCAGAGGCTGGTCTGACTCCTCTGGTGGAGGAGTTGAGGTCTTAGAGGCTGCCAGGGCCTCTTCTTCCTCTTTCCAGGAGTCCTTATCTACTCTAGCATGCCTCTTTCTTCAGGTGGATGGCCATTCTCAGTTGGTGTGGGGCTTCCGGGTGTTGTGGAGGGCAGTAGGCTCAAGTGGCTGGACAGTTCTGGACATAGGATCCTCAGGCCAGCGAAGTGCTGTGCTAAGAGAGCTTCCAGCAGGTGTACAAATCCAAATCAAGGTGCAGCCCTACAGCAAGGAGGGACCAGGGCCTGAGAGCACTGTTCTAACCAGGAGCACCCCTGAGGAAGGTGAGAAAGGACATGGAGGTGGGGGTGGGGAACCAAGGAGGGATAGGCAAGAGGGATTCAGAGTACAAGGGAGGGGAAGAGTTGACACAGAAGACTGAAGAGGATACCCACTGACAGCCAAATGGGGATGTGTAGCTGGGTTCCTTAGCAACCAATCTTGTTTATATGATGATATTGGGGAAAAGATGTTTGGAGATCAAGGAATTGAGAGCATTCAACGATTGTTTATGTCCTTCTTCCCCATGTCCCCACCCTGGTTCAGCCCCTAGCGGCCCCCCCCAGGCAGTGACAGTGACCATGGGGGGTGATGGCAACAGCAGCATCACTGTTTCCTGGGAACCTCCCATACCCACTCAGCAAAATGGAATCATTCAACACTACCAGGTAGAACACTTGTGTGTGTGTGTGTGTGTGTGTGTGTGTGTGTGTGTGTGTGTGTGTGTGTATGTGTGTGTGTGTGTGTGTGTGTGTGTGTGTGTGTGTGTGTGTGACAGACAGAAAGAAAAACAAAGAGGAGTGGGGGAGAGGGAGGAAAGAGAGAGAATGAGAATGGAAATGGGCCAAATAGAGCTGAGTGGTAGAGTTTGGGACCCTTGGAAGGGCCTACATGTAAAGGTAAGGGTTTAGAGGGAAGAAAGAAAAGGACTGAAAGATAGATATGAAAGAATAATGAGGTTAATAAGGAGAGTATATTTGGAGGTCTTGACTTGGGGAGATTTAAGGTGGAACTCAGGCTATCTTGCCTAATTCATATCCCAATTGTGAATTCTGTGAGCAACATCCTCAAAAAGTAATCATCCAGCCTCTAAACACTTCCAGTGATGGGGCATTCTCCTGCATCCCAAGGGAATCTATTCCATTTTTGGACATCTCTATTGTTAGGAAGTTTTCCTTTTATGGAGCTGAAATCTGCTTCTCTGTAATTTCCACTCATTGTTTCTAGTTCTAATCTCTGGAGCCAAGCAAAACAATTCTAATCCATCCCTCTTCCACATGAATGCCTTTCAAATCCTTGAAGTCAGAAATGATGCCCCTCCCCCTCTCAACCCCAAGTCTTCTGCAGGCTAAATATACCCAGTTTCTTCTAAGAAATTTCAAATGCCATGAGTTTCAAGTCCCTTCATAGGTTGGGTACCTCCTTGTGGTTATGCTCCTGTTTGACAGTGTTCCTTCTAAAATAGAATTATCAGAATGGAATAGAATGTGCTCTCTGAACAGGAAAAATACATCTGGTCAAAGTGCTGCCTCTGCTCAGAACGTTACACTTCTACAATCTTGAGAGTGGGAGAGGTGGGAGGTAGTAAGAGCTTCAGACTTTGGCCAACAAGCTGATCCCTTCTGCTGTGTCGTGTCTCAGTTTCTAAAGAGGGCAATGCCCCAGATCCCAGAACGCTGCTCGCGTCCCCTTCCCCACTTGCGTCCCCTTCCCCACTTGCGTCCCCTTCCCCACTTGCGTCCCCCTTCCCCACTTGCGTCCCCCTTCCCCACTGCTCGAGTCCCCTACCCCACTGCTCATGATCTTTCCAGATTTGGTGCCTGGGGAATGAGAGCCGCTTCCACCTGAATCAATCTGCTACAGGCTGGGCACGGTCCGCGGTGCTTCGAGGACTTCTCCCAGGTCTCCTTTACCGAACGCAAGTGGCTGCGGCCACCAGCGCTGGCGTAGGCGTAGCCAGCCCCCCAGTACTGTTCCATCTGCGTAAGTGCCAGAGAAAGCGGGTACGCGGACTGGGATACTAATTGGAGGATGGGATACCTAGGGGAGTAGTTCTTCTGGCATCGGGATAAGACTTTCCTGAGCCCCGGCATTTCACTTGCCTTTTCATGCGTTTACACCTCCCTGTTCTGCCCAGCACTCCCGAGGGATCCAGAGCCAGGGCCCGGCCCGGAGGTGGGTCCCGGGCTCGCAGAGCGCCTAGCAAAAGTGCTGCGGGAGCCAGCCTTTATCGCCGGCGGTGGAGCAGCCTGTGGAGCACTTCTCCTGGGACTCAGCGCCGCCCTGTATCGGCGCCGGAGGCAGCGCAAGGAGCTCAGCCATTACAATGGTGAGCAAGGCTCGGTCAGGCAGGCGGGGACAGCTGGGAACGAAAGGAAGAAAAGAGCTCTTCCTGAGGGGATGAGACCTGGAGATCTGTGCCTCCCAGACTGTGGGTCTGCAAGGCGGAGGAAAAGCTTAAAACTCACCTAAAGCTAAGGGATTTAGGGATTTGTAATAAGTGAAAGTAAGAGGCTAGGGGATTGGGGGGGGTCCTGACCTGTCACCTCCTTTTCACTTGTACCCTGTTCTGTTCCTGTTCTTCTTCCACTTGTCCTTTTGGAAGCCTCCTTTGCCTACACGCCAGCAGGTAAGATAGCTCTACCTAGGATGGGGTTCAGGCCAGAGGTCAAAGTTGGTGCCTCACTCAATTACCCAATCTGTCTTCCCAGTCTCCTTCCCCCACAATGAGGGCCTCTCGCGAGCCAGCTCCAGGTAATCTCTGCATCTGTAACTCCGATGAAACTTTCATTTCTCCCTTCATCTCCTCTTCATAATTCCTTTCACCTCTCCCCCTTAACTCTGCCCTCACATTCTGTCTCAAAGTGGATCTGCCTTAGTCCTGACCTTCTCAGTTACACCCTTCTAAGATGCTCACTCCCAAAGATCTCCCATCAAGCTGCCCTCTCAATTCGGGTTGCCCCCCAGCCCCCACAGTTCCAGTGATCTGTCTCTTAGGCCTCCCATGGGCCTTAGCCCAGCCCCATACCCTTGGCTAGCAGACTCCTGGCCTCATCCACCGAGAAGTCCTACAGCTCAGGAGCCCAGGGGAAGCTGTTGCCCTAGCAATCCTGACTCAGATGACAGATACTACAATGGTAAGGCATGGTACTATCATCCAATTCATTTCTTTTTCGCCAATCAGTTAGACATATTAGAAAGCATCCAGGAACCTGAATCCCAGAACCTGTGTATTCCTTGCTTGGGTGGGGGATACATGCTTTGTTTAGGCCATAGATAGGGAAGAGAAGGAAGAAAATGTAGGCCCCTTCTCCCCATTCTCCCCATGGTCCTTTCTTTCTGGTCTTTCTTTTGTCTCCCTGCCTCTCTCCCTGCGTTTTCTTTTGTTTTCCCAGAGGCAGGGATCTCTTTATACCTGGCTCAGACAGCTCGGGGGGCCTCAGCCCCAGGGGAAGGACCCATCTATAGCACCATTGACCCAACTGGTGAGGAGCTTCAAACCTTCCACGGGGGCTTCCCTCCTCAGTCCCCTGAGGAACCTGGGGCCTGGACCACCCAATATGCTCCACCAGAATGGAGCCAGGATGATAGTGGTATGCCTTCTCTACATCCTCAAATTCTAACATTCCCCAAACCCGAGATTACCTATACTTTCTTTCCTTCATACTTCATATCCTAAATTGTCCTAGACTCTATTCTTCAGTTGAATACTCCCTTCCTCCTTTTAGCCCTTTTTCCTGCCACCTTTTCCTGCCTCCACTCATACCTTTTCCTTTGAACAAGATGTCTGTGTGTACCCCTTATCCTTCCTCCTCTCAGGCCCCAGGGGGGGGAAATTAAAGATCTTGGGAAAGCCTGTACAGACCCCCTCTCTGAGTTGGCCTGAACCACTGCCTCCACCACCCCCTTCCTGTGAGTTAAACTGCATGGAGGGAGCTGAGGAAGAAGAGCTAGAGGACAGGTAAGATGGCCTCCTGACTTGGTACCAAGCCATAAGGACAAGGAATTACTCTTGTTTTAAAATCTGTCCAAAAGAGAGAACTAGAGAGATTGTGTGGAAGATTCTGGAGAGCAGATTTTATAAAAATTATACTTAGGTTTTGGGGTGATTTAGAGCATGAAAAGACCCCAGAGAACCTAATTGTTAGAATTGTCCCAAAAATTGGAATAAATTTTTGGTAGGAATAAATTCATCACTGGAAATCTTCAAAAGGATGTCAGATGACCACCGAATAAGGATATTATAGAGTCATATGTGGGGTGGATTAGATGACTTTAGTTCCCTTCCATCTCTTCTAGGTTATCAATTAATGATGCCTAGTGAATGAGAGAGCAGTAGAAGTAGTAGTAGAAGTAGGAGAAGAGCTGAAGAGAAGATGAACAACTTTATTCTTCCTCCTCTTCTCTTGTTCTCCTTGTCCCTAGTTCAGAACCTGATGAGTGGTGCCCACCATTGCCTGAAAGAAGCCTCCTAGAAGAGTCCAACCCAAATGAAGGCTGCAGGGCTTCCCCCTCCCATGGAAATATTCCCTCTCCCACTCCTTCTTATGGAGATCAATCCACAGCAACCCTTACCCCCTCACCCCCTGAGCCACCACAGCCTTCTGCTGAAACTGTCTGTATCCACCATACACCCAGGTAGGAATCCCAGGAGACTTTTTTTTTGGGGGGGGGAATGGGATAGGATGAGGCAATCTGGATTAAGTAAATTGCCTAGGGTCACACAACTGGTAAGTGGCAACTGTCTGAAGTCAGACTTAAACTCAGGTCCTCCTGACTCCAGAGTCAGGGATCTATCCACTGCACCACCAAGCTGTCCCAAGCCTAGGAGTCTTGAAGAAGCTGGAGTTTATAGTTGGGTCATGAAGGGTTAAACCTTCTCTTTATGGAAGAGTAAGAGTATAAACTAGAAAGGGCTGCCCTACTATGGACTGAGTCTTTAATGATTATTGTCTCTGTAGGGTGATGTTTGCCCACATCCTAACAGATCCATGTTTTTGCAGGCGGGTGCCCGCTGGAGCAAGTCCTCCTCTCAGCCTATCCCACTCCAGTTTGAGTGGCCTTGAAGGCGGTCCTGCAAGCCTGAGTGCCAGCCCAATGCCCCCTGGACACCTCAGCCTGAGCCCTGTCCCTACTACTAGCACCCCAGGTGAGGCTGTTCCTAATCTAACATTCTTCTCTCATCTTCAGCTGTGTGACATCCTCTGACCTAAAGTTCTAGCTTCAAGCTCCTTTCCAGAGACTAGTCCTTAACCTCAACTCCTTTCTCTCCCCAACCATATAGTTAGAGCCAGACTGACACCCAGAGAAATGACTTCCTCATCCCCAGGATCCCGTGCACGCATCCGGAAGAAATCTAAAGCTGTTCCTTATAGAAAGGACCGGAGTCCAGGAGGTGAGTAGTATTTCATGGTTGGGAATGGTGGTTTTATATGACATAATCAGGAAATTATAGTGATGGGCTAGATGATGAGGGGGGGAAAAAGGCCCCAGATTTGGAGAGGAAGAGCATTCCAGAATTGTTTATTTCTGGTCTCATTATGCCAGAAAGATTGTTTACATATGCTGATAAAGCAGACAAAGTGAAAAGAGTTTTTCTGATATCAAAGCTCTTCCTTCCCAGATTTGCCCCCACCACCCCTCCCTCCACCGGAAGAGGAGGCTGGCTGGGCTGTAGGGCTTCGAGCAATAGGAAATATCTCCTCTCTGGAACGAGAGAGGAGAGGGGAGAAAAGAATGATTCGAGCTATACCCCCAGGGACTCATCATCCCCCTGATGGTAAGTAATCACAGGGTAGATTGAAGGGACCAAATGTGGGGCAATGAAGGGATTAGTGTGGGAGTTATAATGGAGAAATTGTTTACCAGAAACAAGTTTTCAGTTCTTTTTCAATAGAGGATGGATTTTAAATTCCCAATTCACCCCCAGTGGAACTCATGAATTTGATTACTTTCAAATCTCCTACCATCCTTCATCTTTCACATACTTAGTTCCTGTAATATATATTCTGTTAGGTACTCTACCTTCATCATTCATTTTCTGTCCTCTTTTCCTGCTCAGCTTTCTCTCATTAGAATATGATCATGGGTTCAGTGAGGAGAGTGGCAGTGATTGTCCATCCTTTTCCTAGTACCTGGATCTTTCTCTTTTCTCCTACAGAGGAATCCTGGCTCCCATATAGCAGACCCAACTTTTTGCCCCGGGGCCAAGGGGCTAGTGCCTGCTCCACTGCTGGCAGCAACTCTTCCAGAGGCTCCAGCAGTTCCCGGGGCTCCAGAGGCCCAGGTCGGAACCGTCGTCCAGGGGGGGAACATCGAGAAATGAAGGTGGGGGCAGAAAGAGGAGGAAAAGGCACAGGGGAAGTAAATGCCAAGAGGTGATAGAGGTGATGGAGAACAGACAGCAAGTTAGGAAGGAGGATAGGGAAGAAAGTAAATAATAAAATGTGATGAAGAATAGTTTTGAGGAAGAAGAAATGAGCTGTCAAAGGGTCTATAGCCTTAGAGGGTTTTTTGGTCATCATTCAACGTACTCCTCCTCCACAACACACACACACACACACACACACACACACACACACACACACACACACACACACCTCTGAGACTCATGGGTTAGTCCGCAACTGTAAATGCCTAATTGCCCATTTCTGCCTGGCACTCTAATAATTTGACTGAAAGGGTTAATATGGAAAAAAGAAGCTCAGAAAAGAGAGGTGGGGATTGCTTACATGGATGAAGCAGAATAAAGGAGCCCATGTTCCCACTTAAGTGTGCAGCTCTGAGAAAGGCAAATGTGCAAAGGGGAGCAGATAATCTGAGACAGGGGCTCACCCTCCTGCTCTTTTTCTCCCATACTTTCTATGCCTCACCTCCAAAGCTCTTTATATCTCTGTGTCTAAATGTTTCCAGGAACTGAGATGGCTCTTATTCATGATAACAAGAACATCAGAAGTCTTCTCTAGAGGGGTGGGAAGGATGGTTCTGGACCAAAAGAAAAGACATTGTGGAATCCCAAAAAAGGGATGTGTAAAAAGAATTCATGCTTTGGGTAGGAGTTGGACTAGCTGACCAAACTATTCTATAATTCTATGATGCTAGGTAAAGTGGGAAAGACCCTTATTCTGATAGTAGGGGCTAAAGAAAAGATGGATTTTTGCCTCTACCCCCCTACCCATCCAGGGAATAGAGCTCTGAATGTGAGCCGAATGGTTGATTAGAGGCCAGAGAGGTTAATTGTGCTTCCTTGCCTCCAACTCTTTCCCCCTATACCTCTTCTCCCACTTTCCAGCTGAGAATTTTTTTTTGTAAATAAGCTAATAAAAGTACTTGATCTCTGTACTATGTCCTATCTAGCTCTAGTTCCTGTTGGACTTCCAACGACAAAGGTGAATGTCAAAAAATGTCATCACCTCTCAAACCCAGACTTGGATGATACTGACTAATGGAAATTTACCTCATTTTCTAGGGACTAACTCAAGCCTTTCTTCATCTCTCGTAGTGTTTTGCTCTTAACCTCTTCATTGCACATTCTCTTGATCCCAGTCCCCAAGCTCTTGCCCTTATCACTACATAGGATTTCAATGGCTCAGGCAACAATTTCTCTTTATTTACACTGGTGGTGGGTTTGGAAGGGAAGGGAGAGAGAAGATAGTTTGGCCTAGGGGAATAGCCCTGGGCCCTGGGGAGAAAGAACAATGAATGCTACCTGTATTCCCAGCAGGAATGGGGTAGTGAGGATCTATGGGAATGAGGTGAAGGTCTAAGGTGATCCATTCTTCCCTCTATCCCAACAGCCCTTCATTGTGTTCCGCACACACAAAAACCCATGTTATCTAACGCTTTGATATCAATGGTACATACGGGAGGGATCTATTCCTCCACCAAAGAAGGTTGGACCAAGGAAAGCATGACTAGGAATACAGAGTTCCTCCCTAGCTCCTGAGGGCCTTCAGTTTTGGGTTTCCATTTCTTCTGAGTCCGAGGAGAGGAGAAACTGTGTTGAACTCCTGAAAGGGGATGGGTCTTGGGTCACAGAAAGTGAAGGAACACTGACTAGAACCCAAGAATCCACGTCTCCAAATTTAAAGGCAGATAGGCAACAGCTTCCATTCCATTTCCAGGTACGTTCAGTTTGCCAATCAAGAGTCTAGAAGTAAAGAAGATGAATTAAAATGAGGTTGGCACTGCTGTTTTTTAACCCCCCAGGAGTACCACTCAGTCTTTAAGGAGTAGTCCTTTTCCCTTCCCAAATGCCTCCACCACTCTTTTTTCTCTTTGCTTTTATGCCACAAAGACACTCACTGTGGGCTTTAAGCACAGAATGGCCAGCCTTTTGCCTCCCTCGGGATGGACCTTTCTCTATCTCAGGGGGGGAAGGAGGTAGCCCCCGAGGTAGCCGATGACTATATTTATTCTCCATTTCTTCAATCCAGTTTGAACTCCACTCCCATACTGGTAGAGTCAGGGTAGAAGTGAGGGCAGGGTCATCTTGAGGGGAAGGAGGTGAAGAGAAGTCTGGTGGGATGAACAAGATGTTAGAAAGGAGTCCATCAACTACTACTTGGCACCCTGTGGAAGGGATCCAAGGCACATTGGATGGCTGGACAGAAAGAATTATGAGTTGTCTATTATCATGGGAAGAATTGTCTACATTTGGTTTGGTATTTAATGGGTAGATCCCACCTGTTCCGCATTTTCAGTGAGTCCAGAACAAGAAGAAATGTTGGAAACTTCAGTTGGAGAAATTGAAATTAGAAAGAAAACATAACTTCCTGAAAGTGAAAAGGATGAAATGTGAGAAGAAACTAAGGAAAGGACGACTTTAGGACAGTTTTCTTTCAGATCTTTGAGAACGGAGTTAAAAGAGAAGCCATAGGGAAATGGGCAGAACAAGAGGTGATTTAAGGGCTTGGAATCCTTTGACTTGTTACTCTCCCAGAGTGGGCAGAAGGATAGGAGAGGGGCCGCTAGATGGCGCAGTGGATAAGCACCAGCCTTGAATTCAGGAGGACCGGAGTTCAAATTTGGTCTCAAACACTTAACACTTCCTAGCTGTGTGACCCTGGGCAAGTCACTTAACCCCAGCCTCAGGGGAAAAAAAAAGGATAGAAGAAGGTATGTCATTTTGAAGATATCTGAGAGGTAGAGGGACATACCATTGAAGACACAGTCCTGCTCCTTGGACTCCAATCCAAAGCCAAAGCTATCCACGGCCACAGCCAGGGCATGGGCAAAGCTGGCATCAGCAAGGAAAGAACCATCGGAGGAGCTGACAAGGCTGGCCCGGGCACTGAAGGCATTGTCCTCTGAGGCTGAACCCCATCCGTTGGCCAGAGAGCCTTCACTGGGTGTAGGGGTGTGGCAGGGGCGGGGTGGACATAGCAGACCCTCTGGCCCAGCCCCACCTGCAGTGCCCTCCACCTCTCCTAGTCCGGAGGCAGATGGGATGCTGATATAGCCATAGCTGGTGGGGGGTGATGGCGCCCTTCGGACAGGAGTGCCACTGTTCCTGGAGGGGAGTAGAGGGGCAAAAAAAGATTTCTGTGGGTGGGATCAAAAGTTTTCATTCAGGCAATGGTTAGGAGCTGAGTTTCAGAAAGCTTCTCCAGTTTTGTTGATGTTTTACTTCCCCCAGTCCACCTTCCCATAATTACTCACCTGGGGGTTTCATCATCATCCTCACTAAGCTCCAAGCATAGAGCCACATCCTCAGGGGTCAGCACATTATCCCTTTCATCTCCCAGGGAGGACAATGAAGAACTAGACAGGTGGCTGGAGGTTGGGCTGGGGCCAGAAAGGGAGGAGGCCGAGGGGCTGGGGAGTTTGGGAGAGATGGCTGGCACAAGGGGCAGGGAAGATGAAATCTGAGGCTCCACGTAGTTCTTACTTGATCTAGCCAGTGAAAGTAGATATATTCATCATATTTATCATCCTTTTTCTCTGCCTTCAATGGCCTTATACCCATCTAACCCAAAGATCTCTGGCAATTAATTCCATCTTACTTGCCCAAGTCTGACTTCCCAAGGAGCCAAAATTCCTGATACCTTTCCCCCATTCCCTCTTACTGATTCTGTTGGCCCTTGGTGAGAGCCCCTGGAACAGGAGAAGAGGGTGCTGGGGGGAGGGGCCTTGAAGCCAACTCATTCCTGGGGTTGAGGAGCTGGGGTCCAATGGCACGCCAGGCAGCCAGAGTCCGGGGTACAGCTCCTGGAGAGCAGAAGCCAGGATATGAGGGACAGTGGAGCCCCCACAAGCCCCTGGCCCTAGCCTGTGAAGAAACAATGTGTCCTCATGAACTTTGGAGGTGTTTTTGGTGATGGAATATTTCTTATCAGTTTGATGTGCTGCTATTCTAGAACAAGAGGGAGAGTGATGGTATAATTGCTGAGATCACCTAATACATGTTGGATGAGCCCTAGTATCAGAATGACTTCTGTATAGACTGTAACTTTGGCTAGGATTTTTAAAACAACCTCTAGGCCAAACTCAGCCTGAAGAAGCCGACCTCAGCCACTTGTTTACACTCAGTATTCTGAATGGGATAATAGTCACTGGGAGTAGGGGAGATTCTGAAAGAGTAAGACAGGTAGAAGGTAGGCCTCTGGTCCTGGCTAGATAATACCCCATTTTGGGCAGTAGGGGAAGACCTGAGCAATTAACTGAGGCACATTTATAAGATTTGAAGAAAGTACAGCTCATACTGCACAAATATTTTTCGCAGCCCTGATTCTCATGCCTATATATGATTTTTGGTTTTTACTCTTTTCCTTGAAAATAAATGTCTTTATTTTAAAAATTCAAAATGGTCTAAGATAAGGTAAAGGGAGAAAATAGTGATATGTAGTAAGCAGCACTCACATGTTATTGAGTTTAGAGGAAAAGAGACTAGAATGCTAGGGGAGGGTCTTCCTTGGAATTAGTCACATGATTAGACCTGAATCTAACAGGTATCAAACTTAACACTGGGCCTTAAGCCAGAGAGGGAGCAACTCCACCCAGTTTCACCCTATGGTACATTTTTAAACCTGATCTCAATCTCTCTGTGTGTGTGTGTGTGTGTGTCTGTCTGTCTGTCTGTCTGTCTATCTCTCTCATATACACATATCATCCGTAGATTTGGGCAAGGATCCACCAAATAGTCTATCATAGACTATCAAGGGGAAGGATCATAAATTGAAAAGCAAAGGCTATAGGACAGAGGACCCCACAAAACACTTCTCCCACTGCACATCCAGGGGTCTCACCTGGGCCTTGGGAAAGATTCCTGAAGTCCTTTCCACCACCCAGCTCCCAGGCCCAGAGCCCCACAGGGTGACTGGTACGGAGCAAAGGAGAACTATTGGCCTGATGCAACTCTGCAAAAAGAAAACATGGTCAGAGAAATAGGTAGGAGAATGTGGAGAGCTTGGGACTCATCCCATCTCCATTCTTTCTCTAAACTAATCTAAAGGGACAGGGATCAGAGGAAAAGAAAGAGGGATTGATCCCAACCTGGGAAGTCTTTAATCCTTTATAGATATCTCCTCCCTACTTGATTCTCTGCCCTCTCCTAACCAATCCCCCCCCACACACACACACACACACACTCACTCAGTCCAGTCTTTAATGACCCAGTGTGTTTGATAGGTCTAAGGGGAGTTTAGGAGTAGGTGAGAGTCACTCAGAATACTGATTGTAAGGATCCAGTAAGGCCTGTAAGGAGAGTCTTCTGTTATAACTAATCTTCAGACCTGGATAGTTGTTTGATCCCTTTAAACAATAAGAAACAATGCTAGGGTGGCTTGATCGAAGTATGGGGCCTCATTTAGTATCAGTGTAAGCCTCTTTCTTTGCACTAGAGACTATAATTGAAACTTTTCCCTTACTACCCTTCTCCTTTAGTTAGAAAATAATAATTAGAACAACCCCAGTTCCTTCCACTTTTGTCTTTGAAGAAGTTAGAGAGATGGTGAAAATTGTTGTCCCTTTCCCCTTCCTCCCTCTTTCTTTACTTTAGACCTGTTTTCAGACAAAATTTACCTTGCTTTTTGGCTACTTTCCAGGCTTCTGTAGGAATCAGAGATTGATGGGAAGAAGGGATCCTTGGAGCACCAGAAAGACTATCCAAACTAGGCCAGGGATTGGAAAGCCTGGCCAGCTGAGGTGGAAGTCGTCTGATAGCTGGGGCTCTGGGGCCTGGGGGGAGAAGAGGGCCTGAGGACATCTCAGTCATAAGAGAACCATAAAAGGTACTGGTATCTGGGAGGAGTGGGACACCAGGGCTTCGGGCTTCCCAGGGAATCACTGCAATGAGAAGAAATAGGGAAGAATTAGGGTTAGCTCCTCCATTTCAGTCCTCCAAGTTTTGATTCCATCACCAATTTCTTGCTTTGGTGATGATGGTTCTTATCTATCATGACAGGACAAGCTTACAGGACCGTCGGCAGTCTAACATATCCCTAGGGTCTCCTCCCAGGTGGCTGCTAAGACTGCTGCTGCTGCTGAGGTCCCGAGAGCCAGAGGTAGATCTCCATGTAGTTGCCAGCCAGGGAGAGTCGCTTCTGTCCAGCCTAGAGAAATCAGAACAGAGAATGGGATGAGGCTCAGTTAAGGGAGGCTACAATTCTAAGAGTTGCAGGATATATTTATAAAATAGTGCTGTCAACTGTTCTTACAACTTTGAGCTCCTTCTCCATTGCCCCTCGCTATCCTTGAAACAGAGAATCATCTCTGCTACCTCAAAGACCTTATCTCTCTGGCCCTTATTTTCCTTATTCATCTATACAATAAAAGGGTTAGTCTAGAAGGTCTCTGAAGTCCTTTCAGTCTAAATCCATGAGCCTGTGATTTCATAACCAGATTATCTCTAAACATACCCTCTAGCTCCGAATCCTCTTACCTTATTCTGTAGTCTCTGCTTTGGCTAGAAATGATGTGGGTCTTTCCCTCTCAGATTCATTCATTTCTTTCTTTATTTAGATTTTTTTTTGACTAGGTGAAAGAGGAGTTTTTTTTGATTCAATTGCTACTTAGCCTTAATCACTGGATGGGTACAGCTCAGACAAATTGAGTCCTGATGAAGACCTTAACTTAAAAAGGCCATTTCATCCAGGGCCAACAACAATCATCCTGTTCTCTATCTGCTCACTGGAACCAGATGACTCTGGAGGGGAGAGTGAGACAGGTGATCTTGCACAGCCCTCCTTCACTTAAATCAATTCACTTGTATTGTCATGGCATTATCTCCCTGAAGTCTTCTTCAGGAACAAAGGATAAACGATGAAGATCAGAAGGAGGCATTAAAAAGATCTCTTAAGAACAAAGGGGAAGGGGCAGCTAAGTGGAGCAGTGGATAGAGGACCAGCCCTGAAGTCCGAGAGACATGAGTTTAAATTTGATCTCAGACACTTAACACTTCCTAGCTGTGTGACCCTGGGAAAGTCAATTGACCCCAATTGCCTCAGCAAAAAAAAAAAAAAAAAAAAAAAAAAAGGGAAAATCCTATTATCCACACAGAAAAACAAGAATGACAAAGATAAGTCTAGATGAACACACTTTCCACACAGTTGAAAACATTACAAACCAACTGAGAGGATGAGGACATAAAAGTGTTAGAAGAATATGAGATAACAATAGTGATAATTTTAGTATTTTAAGATAGCTTTGCAAAGTGCTTTATACTGGGTTTTAAGCATTTTACTATTATCTCATTTGATCTTCACAAACTTGGGAGATATTGGCTACAGAAGAGAAAAAATGAGATATAGGATAAGTGACTTATCCATAATCATACAACTGTTATATGTCTGAGGTTGGATTTTAACTCAGGTCTTCTTGACTCTATGTTCAATGTTCTTAGTTGCTTTTTAACTTGGTTAAGCCTGGATAACCAAATAATAGATTGGGATAAAGTTGTGTACTGGGAGAAATTAGGTAAACTTCCCTGATCTTCCATCTTGGGACCTGTGGAGTTCATTTCATGAATCATGGGCCTTTATTCTGAAGCACTTTCAGGTACAGGAGACAGAGCTCCAAGTTGCTGAAGTGCTCAGTCAGATATTTAGAAAACTGTATATGGTAAAAATTTACTTGATTTAAGGCATCAAGGGAAAGTTATACTTTGTAATATAATTTCCATTACAAATCTTAGACATTGAACCCAAAATGCTGTCTATTTGTGCATGTAGAAGTCTTTGCTTCTGGAAGCAACAGAGGATAGAAACAGGTGACAGTTTCCCCTGCTTTCATTCTGGACAGTAAAAGTGGTTTTTATTGATATTCCATCCTCTGGATCTGGGCTGGACAGATTGGGTTCAGGGGAAGAAGGGTTACATCCCTCTATTCCTCTGTCACATACTATCTGACCCATCAGTTCTGCATAGGTCCCTTCTCTCACCTGTGTTTGAGGATGGCATCCTCACTGGTATATCTGTAAAGACCTAGAGAAGGAGAAAATAGAAACTGAGTCCTAGTAGCTCTCTATGTCATAACTTAGGGCTTCATCCTACATTCCAGGTTCCAGCTGGCTAGATTTCCCTGTCTACCCCATATCCCCTTCCCATTGGCTCCTCACAGCCCAGCCTATCCATCCCTCTTTAGTCCACTCTCTATATTCCACTGTGCTATACAAGTCCTAAGTTTCTACTCACCCATGCCCAGGTGGGCTCTGGCCTTGCGTCGGCGGTGAACACAAACTGCAGCCCCCAGCAGCAGCAACCAGAGCACAGCCCCGCCACTAGCGATCACTTCTGGCCGGCGCAGTGCAGCTTGGAGCTGCTCCAGGGTTTGGGAACCCAGGCCCACAGAATCTGGTGCAGTTCGTTCCAGGGCCTTCTCTGGAGAATATATGGGCTTGTTGGAATAGGGTTTGTGATGAGGAAGGGGAATGTTACATGGTAAGGAAAGGATCTGGAGAATGTGGAAACTGTGACATGGAGAATGGAAGGTGGGAGCAGGGAAGAAAAGAGTAGGGGCAAAGAGTTGGAGGAATATGAATCAGGAAGATGGATGCTGCTCTGACCTAGGAAGAGGCAGACAGGACTACTGGGTTCCCCTGTTCCAGCTCCAGTGACAGCTGCCACCTGAATGCAATAGGAGCCAGGCATTCCAGTTACAATCTCTAGCTGAGTGTGACCTCCAACCACGCTCCAGTTGGCATGGGGCAATGAGGTATTGCCCAGGGTCCAGACCTGAGGAAAGAGTGACATGGTAGGTAGAGTATCCTTCTCAAATCTTCAGGGGTCTAATGTCAGAATGGGAGATAGATCCTACACTTTAGATTCAGACCACATATTTAGGATAATCTGGGCTCTGTTAACTATCCTGAGGAATCCTTTTCAACTTCTTCTCTGATACCAACCTGGGAATGTCCTGCCAGAAAAGACTTCCCCACAATAACTTCAGAAAGCACAGGATGGGGAATGTGGAAGATGAGGAGGGTCTCTGCTTAAGATCTCTAGTGTTTACTGTTTGGACATGTATACATATATTGTATTTAATTTATACTTTAATATATTTAACATATATTGGTCAACCTGCCATGGGGGGGAAGGAGGGGAAAAATTAGAATAAAAGGTTTGGCAATTGTCAATGTTGTAAAATTACCCATGCATATATTTGGTAAATAAAAAATATTAAATATTTAAAAAAATATCTCTAGTGTTTGGGGATACTTAGAACCTGGGAATCCCAGGTATTCCCAGCCTTCTGTTCCATACTAAGGTTCCCTCTGGGGGTGGAAAGCACTCCATCCTTGGAATCAGCAGATCTGAGTTCAAGTCTTGGCCCTGCCTCTAGCTAGTGATGTGATTCTGAGAATGTTTCTCCATGGTCTCTGGACTTCAATTTCCTCATTTGAATAATGAGGGGACTAGAACTGATGATCTTTAAAGAGCTAAAGTGAATAAGGTTCCGTCTTTACTAGTGAAGGAAATGCTGACATCTGTGAGATCATGGATCCTGATCTTTTTCTAGGTGCCATCTCTGATAGTCCTTCTTTCTTCTCTATCTGCCAAATCATAGGTTTAGAGGACTCTGGATATGAGGATTTATCCTGATTTGCTGGGCCAATGTATGACAAAGGGCATGGGGGTATGGGCAATGAGGATCTGGAAGATATATACCTGGTAGCCACGGATGATGCCATTGTGGGTCTCAGGTGGAGGTGGATCCCAGCTCACCAGGACACTGCCATTTCCAGGATTCAAGGTAACAGCCTGTGGTGGGGCACTGGGCACTGAGGGAAAAGTAGTGAGGCAACAAGGGATATTGGAAGAAATACTGGGACTGTAGAGAATAAATAGGGCAGAACCAAAAGGGTCCAAGGGAAGAGAATTCAAAAGGAGTTGCCATGAGGCTCAGGACCCATTTCAGGGGTTTCTTCCAAAACTACTTTGTCCTGGGAAGAAGCCATTTCAAGAGTAGAAGCCAATATTCTAATCACCTGAAGGGATGGTGATATATGGAATAGGGCAGGGCTGATTCCTAGGCAAAAGCTAGAGGGGCCCTAGGAAATGTCTCACAAGTGTTTTGTTTTTAAGGATTGTGGTACTAACCTTGTTCTGGCAACCTCAAAATGAGAATGTTGCTGTCAGGGCCTTGGGCTGAACCAGAGGATGGCCTCACTTTAAACTCATAATTATAGCCCCAGCTAAGGCCTCGAAGTTCTGCATTCTGACTACCCCTCAGCAAGGATTCTCTCCATGGGCCATCTGGCTGCCCTGCTACTTCCCTTGGTGCAGGTGGCCAGGCTCGGAACAGGGCTTTATAGACCTGTGCAGGAGCAGCAGGGCCACTCACCTGTAGAGAGAGGTAAGGAATTAAAAAACCACAGGGTGCCATAGGCAAACCCCACATTCCAGATCTCAATCTCCCGCTGTTCCACCTCCCAGGCTCAGGGACTCAGAACTTTGCTTCTCTTTATTTCTCCCCCAACCCTTCTCAAGTTTCACCACCCTCCTTACTTTCCAGCTCAGCCACACAGCGGGGCCAGGTGTTGGGTCAGTGGTGAGAAGAGTCACATTTTCCAGTTGGACACGCATAGCCAATAGCTCCAGGGTCTCAGCCAGGACCAGAGACTCTATAGGGGGAGAAGAACTGAAATGGAGCTCAAATAGAGGAGGAGGGGAAGCAGAAAGTTTAATACTCAACTTCTTAGCCTCTCTCCTAGTCCTTTTTTTTTTCTCCTGAGGACTGGAAGCCATAACTCTACAGAAACCCTTTCCTTCAAGCATCAGCCGTTCATTCTCTGCATCCTGGGACCCAAGAGATTAATTTCATATACACTGAGATCCCAGAAATTTATTCCACACAGACTCACTGATTCCAAATGCTCCCTCACACAAATACTAACCCTAGTCCCTCATCTCACATACATCCTTATCTTAGCCTTTGTCTCACACTCATGTCCTGAACCCTCATATACTGAGAACCCATATACTCACCCACAAAAACCTTTGACTTCAGCTTCTCACTCCATTCGACTTAATCCTTACCCCTCTTTCCCCATAAACTCTGTAAGTTTTTTATTTTCAAAATATATACACGGATTAAAGTTTTTTTATTTTCAAAATATGCACATGGATAATTTTCGACATTTACCCCTACAAAATCCTGTGTTCTAATTTTTTCCCTCCCTTTCCCGATTACCTCCCCTCATTGGCAAGTGATCCAATATATAATCCAATATATTCAATATCAGAGTGTATGCAATCTAATCTTATTCTCTGACTTTATACAATTTTTACCTCAGATTCTTTTTCTACACCCTCTTAACTATCCCTTCATGTAGGCTGCCCAGCTCTCCCTCTGGGCTACTGGACCAACTTCTCTACACACCCTTACATAAGTATCCTTTCATTATTCTTCTTTGCTTGGATCATCACCAGCAACCCTGTAGCAAGCTCTATGGGCTAGGGAGTCAGTTACTCACCAAGCATTTAATAATTATCTACTATGTGTCAAGTACTATGCTACACACTAAGGATACAAATAAAGGCAAGACAACAACAAAAACTAGTCTCTATTCTCAAGAAGTTCACAGCCTACAGGGAAAGCAAGAGATGAAGATCAGGAAGAATAGAATTCCAAACATAGGGGACAGACAATGAAAATGTCTAGTCTGAAGATGGAGTGCTTGAGTAAGGAACACCAAAGAACCTAGTCACTAGATTGTACATTACGTGTGGGAGAAAGGAGAAAAGTGTATGAAAAAATGGAACTAAAACACAGAGGGGCCAAATTATGAAGGGACCTGAATGACAGAGAATACTCTATTTGATCCTGGATATACTAGGGAGTATTGAAAAGGGAGAAGACATAGTTTGATTTTCACTTCAGGAAGATTTATGACAGCGAAGTGGAGGACATTTTAGAATAGGTAAAGGCTTGAGGCAGAGATACCAGAAAAAAACTGTTGCAATAATCTAGAGTAAAGGGAAGAGAGCCTGTCCTCGAGAGAGGCAAAATCAAAGAAGTAATCATATAGGAGAGATGTTAGGAAGATAGAATGCATTGTGGGGAGAGGAAAGGTGAGGTAATGAGATGATAAAGACAATTAGGATTTGAGCCTGGGTGACTGGTAGGATGTAGGTGCCTTTGATAGTGTTAGGAAAATTAGGAAGAGGGGAGGTTGAGGGGTGGGGTAGATAATGAGTTCAATTTTTGACAGACTATTTTTTTAAGATGCCTGTGAGACATACACTTCTAGATATCCAATAGACAGTTGGAGATTCAAGAGTGGAGATTAGAGACAGGAACCAACCAAACTCTCCCAATATTCTCCTCCAGACTACTTTAAAATAATACTTAAATTAAATTCCGGAGCAGCAGAGCCAAGAAAACATCAGGTAAGATACTTTTTCCAGCCTAAGACAACTTAAGATATCAGCAGGAAAAGTTGATGACATCAGAGTGGAGGAAGGCTGACCTGAAGTCCACAGGCCTTGGAGGGGGCTATGACAGCAATAGTTTTGGGAATTCTCAGAGCAGAAGTGGTAAAGAGGTTAGGCAACTGGTCAGAAAGAGATTAGAGGGGACCCTTTGCTGGTACTGAGTGCAGACTTTGTTCTGTTTGGCAACTCTATTACCCAATCCATACACAGTTCTGGGTCACAGTTTCAGGATGGAGAGGGGTGCTTATGGTTGATCACAAGGAAGTAGTAGGCTGGTCTCACTTCCAGATCAGAGGAACACACGAGCCCTTGAGACCTCAGGAGATGATCAGCTATGAAAAATTTAGCTACTCTGATGAATACAGTGGTTCAAAACAATTCTGATTTATGATGAAAAATGCTATCTCCAGAGTGAGATTTGATGAACTCTAAATGATGAAATGGGGGCAACTAGGTGGCACAGTAGATAGAGCACTAGCCCATCTAGTCTTAGACACTTAATACTTCCTAGCTGTGTGACCCTGGGCAAGTCACTTAATCCCAATTGCCTCAGCCAAAAAAAAAAAAAAAGATAAAATGAAGTTTTCTGATCCAATTGGAAAGGCATTTGGCCATTGGCTATATAAGTTGTACCCCTGGAATCCTTTAAAAAATTCAGCCTAGAAAAATTATCTATGTACTTCTACCAGAAAGTAGAAGAATGGAAAAGGGATTTTCTCTTCTCCATTCTCCATCCCCACCTTCATAGTCATAGTAACTTGTGAGCTGCTCACCCAGTTGATAGATATCACATCTAGCATTCACAATTGGAGAACATTATGAACATAGTTACAACTAATCCAGCAAGAACAGAAACACCATCTCTTGAGACACAGAAAGAAGTAGCATTTTAAGCAGAAAGTAGCTTCAAGGAGCATGGGACTGAAAGCAGAGAATGGAAAGAACTAGCCCTGGAAAAGGAAAGTCAAACTGGTGTGGAGCAGACCAAGAGATCCTACTTGAACAGCATGTCCAATAGAGATGCTGCTTCTAAATATGAGCATTGAAAGCACTCCACAATAAGAGAAAGGACACTGGGCCTTTAGTCCAGGTTTGCCTTGGCAAATATATGTTTCCTACACATGTGCCTTATTACTATTCTACTTGTGCTCATTTTCCACACTGACATTGTGATTTTGTGGGAAAGTGCACCCCAGGTATAAGAAGAAATTGTGTTATGGTTCTTTCTTACTATTTTATCTAATAAACATCTTTGCTTTGAGCTAATTATGTCTAGTATCTAACTATTAAAAATAATTGGTAAAAAATATTACCATTGGGAGGTTCAGAGACTATTATTTTAAGAGTATTAGATTTAAGAGAATCACTCCTCTAGGGACTCAATCCTTCAGTTCAAGTGTGAGTTGGCAAGAACAGCCTAGAGAAGAGTTATGAGCTATAATTTTATCAGTGAGAACCCACAGAAATAGTCATCTCCCTAGAGATCCAAACCTTAAGTGTGAGTATAAGTAGAGGAGATATGATATCCCGAAGGGAATACCATATACATTTGTATGTGAATCAATGGGAGTTACATCTAACAAGTAACTTGTGTTTAGTGTTTCCATCTTTGTCTACTAATGACCTAAGCTCTAAAGTTTCCAACATAGCTGCAAAGTGAAGGCTATTAAATGCAAGATGTTAATAAAGATAAAATAATGGATTATATATATATATATATATATATATATATATATATATATATATACACACACATATGGAGACAGAGAGGCAGAGAGTGAGTTTTACTTTGTTATAAATCTTAGAGAGAAATGGTAATTTTAAGCATTACAAAAATGACATATATATATATAAGGCTTTGTAAACCTTTCTGATACTTCCTGGTGGGGAAGAGGAATAATATTAGAGTTCTTAATTGTGATATCATTTATATTGAAGGAGAGGGTGTGAATATGGGTGGTCTGCTGGAGCTGAACTATATACCAATGTCCCATGCCCACTTATTGGGGGCATGCAGCTTATTATAATCTTACTTTGTTATTAGATGAGACAGGTCAAATGGCAGGGATGGCTAAAGGATTGACCAGGGTTTTATGGCAGGTCTTTTTAGATTTGAGAATGGGAGACTATTTCCTGAGGTTCATAGATTTAAAATGAGAAGAGATAATATAGTAAAACCCTTTCATTGTATAAATGAAAAAAATGAGTCCCAGAGGGAGTAAATGATTTTCCCAGTCACAATGGCAAGATTTGAGTTCTTTGACTCCAAAGCCAATATGCTTTTCATTATATTACACTCTGTCTCCAAGGATAAAGGCTTTGAATTCCAATAAGTATAGTATAGTACAATATAATATAATAGGACAAAGATCTGAGTAAAATGACCAAGAGACTAGATTTTATTAGGAAATTTAGTGTTAGAAAATTCTACCAGTTGATTTTTGAACAACCTGATAATTCTCAAACCCTGCTAAGCACATTGTAAACTTTACCCTTTTCTTGTCAATAGGGCAGATGTGTGACAATATAGACACTTAGAGTAGAAGCAAAAATCGAGAGATATGTAAATTATGAGGGTGCAATGGAGTGTTAAATCCCTAAATTGGTTAAACTGGTAAAAACAAAGGGATTTAGGGCAGAATCCTTTCATTGTTGTAGATCTCCATAAGTCTTTTACAATTGTGGCTTAAATTTACCAATGATATCATAACTCTGGAATCAAAGCCTGCCTATTGTTTTTCTAGGAGACCTTGGGCACAGTAATCCAAATTCCCAACTCACTTAATCTCCTAGCACTGCTGCAACATCCTGGTCATATGGAAATCCATATGAAGGACTATGGGAAAGTTTTCTCCATAATCTGGAATCATTTGCACCTCCACAAGGTTCAATATTAGCTGTTATTACTACCAAATGTACCTGAAAATTTGAAATTTTGAAAATTTTCCTATTTTTCATTTATCCTTTCCATTCAGTTACCCATCTCCAGCTTTTTTGATCTAGGATTCCCATCAAACAGGCCTTTCTGCTCTCCCTTTTGCATTCTTTTGGTTTCCATGGTTCCCCCTACTTCAAGGTCCTCTGTTCCCCATGTGTCTTTCTTGCATTGGCCCTCATAAACCACAAACAGAATAGAATACTTGCTAATAGCTATAAGTTGTCAACTTAGGTTTGATTGAAGGGCTTGGTCAAAGCAGTTCTGGCTCCTGAGTGTGGGATGTAAAAAGAGGGAAGGTAGTGTAAGCCAGGGGGAAAGTAGTTAGGGCAGTGGAATCTAAATGGCTTCCCATTTTAGAGCCACTGGAAGGTAGCTTGACAGTTCAGCTATGTAAAGATTAACCATCTGATAAAGAAGGATTTGGGGTGGGGAGACCTTGACAGTAGTATCTAGGTAAAGAAGGCTGCAATAGAGCTCAAATGAGCTCTGCTAAGATGTTACCATATTTCTCATTTGTATGCTATTTTCATATATGTGCATTTATTCTCAGTATACAGCAAATCCCTGGGTTATAAAACTTTCCATCCCATCCCCCTCATTGTTGTCTGAAACTTAGTAGGCCATATATTCTTCTTCAACTTCCCAAGCAGAGCTACCTCTGGACAATAGACTCCTTCAGTTCTCTTCTTTAGCAGGGTTTAGTCATAAGACAAATATATGAGAGACTAGAGAAAAAAAAAGGAGAAAAAGAGGAGGGGGCCCTATCATCAGTCCAGACTCACCTGTAATAAACAGGAGCAGGAAAAACATGGCCAAGGCAGCCCCTGGGATTCTTCTTCCTTCTGAGTTCATTCCTGGTCTCATTTCTCCACCCAAGACCCAAAAGACCCCTAGTTCTATTAGACCCTTCTGTCCTTTCCAGTCCGGTCCAGCTGGTCTGAGCTCATTGAGGGAGGGGGGAAGAGGAAAGGGAGGAGGATGGCTGGGCGGGGCACCGGTTGTTTGTAACCATGAATCCTGCTCTAAGAGGGAAGCAGCATGGAGGAAATCGTTACTTCCTGCCTGGCCCAGTTACAGGGACTAACCTCCTTGGGAGTACTAAGGAAAGGGACAGGAGGAGTCAAATTCTCTAACCTTGATCTTTTAGACTTGCCTTTATACCTGAGCTTTGCCTTGACCTGCCCTCCTTCACTCCCCATTCCCATCCACTAACTCTGATGCTAACCCTAACCCCAAGAGGGCAGAATTAAGAGTAGTGGGTGAAAGTTGGGAAAAAGGTAAGTAGGTTTATGTTAAGGGGGAAAAAAACTGATTAGAATATGCAAAAGTGAAATGGGCTGCTTTGAGAGGTAAGATCACTGAAGATCTTCAATGACCCCCAAATTTTGTATTTCTGTGACCATTAATCTTTTAACCTTAGTTTTCTAAATATTCTTCTTGAAGTGCTTGAACCATAAACCCATTAATCCTGAGGTCACCTCTTTCAGAAGGAAGAAGGGGGGGAAGCAGCAGAAACATAGCCCCATAGTACCATGGCACGGAGATTGGTGACAAAATATGATGAATTTGGTGGATGGGAGCTTTATTGAGAAAGGGAAAGGTAATTATGATTTTTTGTGTGACTCCCAGACCCCAAGTTTCCAGGGAAAGACCAAGAATAGGTAGTATGGTGGAGTGGGGAGATTCATTGACTTGGGAGGGTCACATATAAAATATATATTTATATATGTGTACATACAATATAGTCTATATTTAGTACAGTTAGAGTTTGAGGTCTTATTCCTAAAGTCTTTATATCCTCCCTCTCTTCTATCCTTCAAAGCATCTATTTTTTCCTCTCAGAGGCAGGCAAAATTGTTTATGACTCCTTTCCTCCCAGGTCTGGAATCTCAGCCATTTCCTGGAGTTGGTTGATGGAAGGCCAAAGCTAAGCTCTGGGGTCTAAGTGGAGAATCTTCTAAAAGGTAATATTAGCTATTATTCTCTGATCCCTCTTCAATGGGGTCTCTACACCGGGCTAGCATTCTTCTTTACCCAACCACAGACAAGGCATACCTTTCTCTTTTATAAACTGAGACCGAGAAAAAGGAGGTAGAGAAAAAATGAGAACTATATAAAGATAGCTGAATTGGCTGCATTGTGTCACTAAAAGATATGTAGATGTTCCAAACTGTTTTGGAATCTTTCAAATATTTTGCTACTTTTGTTGAATACTCCATTGCCCATCCCCTGTAAATTTTGTTGCTGCCACCTCCTGAACTAAGGTCTAGTCTATTCTGCTACCACATTATAAAGTAAGGAAGGGCTTAGGAGAAGAGTTCATATAAGTTTCACTTTATTTCTTCATTTTTTTTAAACAGACCAGTGATAGCATTGGTATTGGGAAGTCTTAGTGAAGAACTCCAAATACCAAAGCAGATCAACATCTGCTTTTCAACTAAAGGTCCTAAAGATCTGTCTTGGACATTGAGAAACTTGCCTTTTGTTATATAGTGAGTCTCACTTATTGATTTGATGATACTCAGGCATTTAGAAATCTGTCCTAATATCCTTTATATTCTGGGAAGCAGACACCTCAGTGAAGGTGAGATAAGGGCAAGTATTCTGGGGTTTTAGATCTCAGGTCAACTTTTTCTTAAATTGGGCAAGATGGGAGAATAGTGGAGATTTAAGAGGTAATTTCAGCTTTAAGAAGGGATTCCATCCCCTAAAAAAGACATTATCTTTAAAGAAGTTTCCTCAGCATAGCTTGTTCCCCTTCCTAGTTTTGGGGAATTCAAGGTCATAGGTTTGACTTGTCTTTCACATGAAGTCGGAGCATAGGACATCTATCAAATTTCTTCTCCTTTGGACATTAGGACACCTGCTCTAGGATCCCTTACTCCAATCATCTGGCAAGATGGTTGGAACTTGTGTCAGGAAGGTCGATTTTCAACAGTGATGTTCATCTGGCTGAATCCCAGGCACAGTTGTGTTCACCCCCTAGGGTCTCATTTTGCACAAATGGAGGAAGGGCCAACTGTATGACTCATGGTGATGACATTACTTGAGGAACTATTTAGCTTGGGATTGATATTACCTAACTAGAGATAAAAGCTTGTCCTGAATTACAGAATATCAGGTTTGTGCAACCATCAAAAATTTGACCCAATATGTAGGTTCTACCCCAATTCCCACTGCTCCTTTTTAATCATTTGCACTATGAAAGATAAGGCTTAAGACCAGAATCTTTTCCTGAGAATTCACCAGATCTGTTTTCATAGGATTTGCATATTTATAGCTAGAAATTATCTATCAGTAGTATTAGGCTTAGAACTGGGAAGACTTGAATTCAAATCCAGCCTCAGATATTAGCTATGTGCCCCTTTGTAAATAACTTCCTTCTGTCTGCCTTAGTTTCCTTAATTGTAAAGTGAAAATGATAAGTCACCTACCTCACAGGGTAGTTGAGAGAATCAAATAAGATAATATTTTTAAAGTGCTTAGCATGGTGCCAGACACACAAGAGGCATTTAATAAGTGCTTATTTTCTCCCCTTTGCCTTTATTTTGAAGAGGAAGAAAAAAATTATAGAAAAGTTAACTAAAGATCACTTGCTAAAACTGCTAAATAGCAGTACTAGAATTTGTATACAGGACTTCTTTCCCCCAAAATTCAACACTTTTCCCTAAACCACCTTGTCTTCTTGGGGAATGATCACTTTAACTAGGTACATTTAGAGGGTATCTTTTTGATCATTCTAAGCAAGCAAGTAAAGAACAGAAGACTTAGGTCATTCTGAGAGCTAAGCAGGAAGAGAGATTCCTTGAAGTTTCGAGATACCTGTCCCTCACACTCTTGTCTCACAAAAAACATAAGAGTTTCATTCTGGTAGGAACAGACAGTTCTCATCAGATCTTCCTTCCTTGACTGGAGGGCCTTCCAACTCAATTTCTTCTTTTTATGTTTGTCAATCTTCTGAGGGTCAGCCAACAACAGCAAAAGAGAGACTGGGTTATCAATGAAAAAGAGAGAGATGGCTTTTGCTCAAAGGACTAAGCAAATTTCCGAGATAACAGATCATTGGACAGGGTTTCTAAGGATAGTGTTTCTGAAGACTAGACTTTTCTGATAGGTGGGGTATGACTTGAAGTAAGGGCCAAAGTTGGGGGGAGAAGATGAAGGGACAAAGGAAAATGACAATGATTCTCTTCTCAGATCCCTCAGTGCCCCTGAATTCTCCCAATCCAGACCATGCATGGCAATAATTATGGGTTTGGGGGAAAGGACAAAAGAGAGGGCAAGAAATGAAAAGAGAATAATAGTATAAACCTATATACACTCTACAGTTATAAAACTCTGTACATGATATTTCATTTGTTATCATTTGATCTTACAACTTCCCTGTGAGGTAGGTAATGAAAATGGAAAGGAGTATTCCTTTCAGATGTGAACAAAGGATATAGACAAGGATAGTTGTGAAAGTGAAAAAAAAAGGTATCTTATACTTGGAAAAGACAAGTTTTTATGTTAAATATGGCCAAAGTGCCCTGTTTCTTAGCATTTAATTTATATATGACAGATGTGAGGATTTGGAACTTATTAGAAAATCCCGATTCCTAAAACTGCTTGGTGCCCATGGGACAAATACATATTGCTTAGTTATAGAGATGGTTAGAAATATAGACTCTCATTTACCCTAATGAATTAAAAGTGAATTTCCTCATTGAAGAGACCTTGTTTCAGATTACTTGAGTTGAGCCCTCATGAAAGTCAGAGCTCAGGAAAGACCTCTGGTCAAGTCTAAGAAGAGACCCTAGAGTTTGTATTGATACCTGAAACTTGGAAACCAGCTCAAGAATGGAAAAGGCTTTTGTGGTTCCCTGATTTGCCACCTACTGCCTAAAAGATAGAAATCTCTCAGAGCCCAGATAAGGAAGCAGGATTGGAACTATGCAGATCCCAAGTTTAGGGTTTCTGCTTTTGCTGAAATTAAATAACATTATCTTGGTAGTTCAGAAAGAGGAGCTTCTCAAGTGGAGCAGCTAGCAAAGAAGCAGCCCTACTGAGCAACGAATTGTATAGACTGTTCCTGAGGAAGACAAAGGACAATGAGTCCACAGTATAAAGTTGTCAGCTGCCCCATCATATGTTTTCTATATATTTACCTGGTACAGTTCTATATTTTTGTGCATTCTATTCTCATGGATATTGTGCATTAGTGGGAAAATCTGTCACCGACTGAGGAGTGGAATGGTATGTTATTCTTATTTTACCTTTCTGCTTAATATTTCTAATTAAGAGATAATAGACCACCTAGAGTTAAAAGAGTACCCATCCTATCTGTGAATCCTCCAACCTTCTTTATGAATTCAGGTTGAGTGACTAAGCTCACTCTGAGAGGGAAGTGTTATACTTGCACTACACAAGTTATTTTCATTCTTATTTTTTTAAGCATATGAGGAAATTAAGGCTCAAAAAAAGTTGAATTAGTTGCCCAAAGTCACATAGATGGTATGTGGAAAAGCTAGGGGTATTCCAAGTGCAGTTTCTTTTCTTTATATCACAACTGCCTAAAGAAAAAGGAAAGAAAAGAAAAGGAGAGACTTAAAGGGTAGGATAGGGACTTTTAAGTTTGCTCCCCTCCTGCCTCCAGAAGTAGGTGAGTGGAATTAAAACTGTCAGAAACCTTCTTGATCTCTTTCCCCTAGCCTGCTACCTGCCTGAGGCATAATTAGGTTAGGTTTAGCAGAAGCGGCAAGAGTAGGAGGAGAAAATATAGTTGCCTGGGAACAAGGCAAAAAAGAAAGAAAGAGAATAAAGGGTACACCTCCCAACTGAGAAGCTGTTTTTCCTAAAGTTCATTTCTCCAAATCAAGGTTGATTTGGAGAATCAAAAATACGTGCCTTCAGTTTGCTGGAATGTGAACAGTTGAATAAGTTCTTATAATAGAAGCTGCATCAAGGATTAACCCTCTTTAAATGTGTTGTGAGGAGCAAGTTATCACAAGAGACAGGAATAAGTCTGTGAAAGTTACATTTAAGACAAGTATAGGACAGGATTCTACTCCAGGTACTGCTATTACTGTTCAAAAACTTTGGCACCAACACCCTCTGGACTAGCTCAGTGGTGGGCACGGCACAGCGTTTTAAGCAGGACTTGAGAAGCAACAAACTTGAGGAAGTTGCCCAGGATGGTGCTAGAGGAGGAGGGGCAAGGGCTATAGAGCAGACTATGACAGGTCTCCAGCTTCAAAGTATGTGACTGAAGTTAGGGGCTATAAAACAAAAACCATTATCAGAATTTCAAATATAATCCGGGTCTGGTGTAATTATACTTTTTTTTTCTTTTTTTCTTTCTTTTTTTTTTTTTTTTTACATGATGGGAATGCTTTGGTATGTATCCAGAACATCCCAGGATTATAATGTTTGGGGTAGAGGGGATTTCTGAATCCAAGGAGCCAAGATCTAGGAATCTTGGTACCTGAAACTGGGGTTAAGATCATTTTTCAAAGCAGTAGGAAAAAACAGTGTCTAGGGCCAAAGAACTTAAGTCGTTTGATTCAGTCCCTGGAGCAGGAGCCAGTGATTTGGGAGGTAGTTTGCCTATTAGCAAGGTTGCATTCTCCACAGTTGGCCACCATAAGTAAGACACAAAGGGAGTGTTCCAAACCCTGGAAGCATAGGGGAGGACAGAGTGCACAGAGCCTGGCTCCCTTAAGGGAGCCTCCCTCACTTTCAGCTTTTTAATTGCATTCTCTCCACACACAGTAGATTATTGCCTCTCTATGGCAGTATGGGTGGCAGAAAAACAAAGACTACATGAGGGCCTAGGCTAGTCCCTCACTATTGAGTTGTTAGTTCAATTAGAAAAGATACCCATGTCCTACTTCCCAAGGACCTAGGTTTCTATGAGAGAAGGAAATTGAGAGGCAGGGGGCCAAGAGTCAGAACATGATCTGCCCAACCTCTAAGAGTCTTAGTCATTGGGAATCCACTCCAAAGATTGGAACCTTTATTTCCTCCTACTCATATATGAGAAAAAGAGTTAGCAAGATCTGTCCAATAGGGGCCTCCAGTTTCTTTCCCAGGGATTTTGATTGTGTTTGCAAGTTTTGTTTTGGGGAGGGAATATATGGAAGTTAGAGTGGGAAGAGGAATGGAAAAATATATTTCTTAGGGAGTGGCAGAGGATCTTTGCTCCCCAAAATAAAGGCCCTGACCTTTTCTCCTCAGGTATGGTGTCTTCTTCAATAAGGACAGGAAGGACTGCCCTGTTAGGCTGAGGACTGATAAGGCACACCTTTCTCAGACACCAGAGATTTGAGTCCTTTGAACTTTGCAGGACCCAGGTCAGGAAGTTGTAGTTTTTAAGAAGGCTGTACACTTGGAGAATAGGAGTCAGACAAGTGCTAGTTTGCTTCCCCGGTTCACCTACCATAGACTCAGTCTGATAGGTTGTTAGAATTTAGAGGTCTTAGAGATAATCTAATTCAAACTTGAGAACAGGTTTACATACAAATAAGGAAACTCCTGCTTAAATGGATGAAGCTGGCCCAAGGTCCCCCATGATTGAGGCACTTGGAAAAGTAATTCTCCCCACCCTAAAGCAGAACCTGTAGTTCTAGTTTCACTTCAGGGACATGTCTTCCCCGATGAAGAACCAGCAGCTTGCACTGACATCCCATAGAATACCCATCTTTCTGGGGAGGGGATGAGCTGATATAAGTGGTATGAGTTGATATAAAAGTCTCTTGATTTCTGCCATGATGTGAGCAGCTCCTCATGCTGGACACAGTTCTTGTCTTGACCAAAACTCTTGCCATTTTCTCTACTCCTAAATCCTTTTGTGATGTTGGATAATTCAATCTGTTTTGTGTTTCAATGTCCTACTTAGTTAAAAAAAAAAAAAAAAATGAAGCAGCAGCTCCCGGAGGTGGGCAAGCCCGGAATATGAAAGAAGAGGTAAGGGGTGGAAACCTGGGGGTCCTCCAGGAGGGGGAGAAACCGGTCCACACTGTTAGGATTACTACTGTTAGTTTTCATAAGGCTCCTGTAGGGTAATTTAATAATCTACAGGCGGGTCCTAAGAGGACACAATCCACACCCACCTGCTGCAGCCTGCACCGGGAACCAGCTGTTACGCGGGAAGCTCAGACAGCGCGGCGCCACTCGGGCCCACGTTTGCGCAGGTTCTCGGTCATTCACATGCACTCGCACCTCTCACACTCGGACTCACAAGCACACGCGACTTCCCCTTGCACACTCTCTGCCCTCTGCCAGGCTAGCCTGGCCTCGCCCCCAAACGGGAGACTAAAATCCCATTAGGTGGAGGCAGGGCCCTGGGAGGCTCAGGCGCTGATCTCCACGGTGCCGGCCTCCTCTTGCTCCCGGATCATGTGCACGCCCGCAGTCCGGAGGGTGCGTGTGGAGCTGCGGGAGCGACCCGGAGAGCTCGGGGACCGGCTGGGGGAGGTGTGCGTTCGGCTGGTGGCCGGAGAACGGGCGGGAGAGCGGGGGTAGCGGCGGGCCGAACGGATTGGCAATCCGGGGGAGCGGCCTGGGGCAGTGGAAGAGATTGCATAGCCCGGCGGGCCCGGCTCAGTGGTGCTCCGAGGGTCGGGGGCAGCGCTCTCCTCCCCTTCTGGTGGGTCCTGCAATCGGATACCAGTGGTCAGCAAGACAAACGTTGCCAGCTGCTTGGAAGCTTCACCCTACCATCCAATTCAATTCCCAGGGATTCACAGGACCCCGCCAAGTTCAAATCCCACTCAAGGCCTTTCTGGTCTCCCAGCAGCCCCGCCCCATGGGACGCCCTGGCCAGAGCTTCCCTACCTTGTCCTTCAAGATGTAGAGGGCCACTGGGTTCTTCCGCTCGTGTTCTCCACTTCGAGGGAGGGTCTCTACTGCACAAAGAAGAGATTGAAGGGGTCACCTAGAGTAAGAGAGACCCTATTTCCAGCATCCTATTGCTCTTCACAGTTGGCGTTCACTCTAGGGCTGAGATACTTAACTACACTCCTGAATCCAAAACCCTTTTTATTAAAAACTAAGTAATCCTGGCTCCAATATTACAGAAATATGTGACTCAAATGATTTCCAATTTTTTCCAAAGCAAATCCTGCTATGAAGTCAGGAGAAAGTTTCCCTTCTTGTTTTAGACCAATCCTGAATTGTCTGGACTTTTACTCTCCTACCTTAGAATCACTCTGGCCCTTGGAAGATCCAGGAAGACAAAAAAGTAAAAATCCACCTATGTTACACTGCTGCTCTATTGTTCACCTGAGCTGGGTGGGGGGGAAGAGAAGGTCCAGCTTCTTCCTCTCACCTTCAGGTTTCAGGTGGTCATCATTTTGATCTTCATACTCTAAAGAGCCCTGCTTTTCCAGCTTCCGCTTCTTTCTGCAAAATAGCCCAGGAATCCCTTGAGTACAGCCTTGAGTACAGATGGGTAGGAGAAGGGCTGGAAGATACAAGGACCTGGTGGGCTTAGGGGAGGTCTTAAGACAGGAAGAATGTTTTTTGTTCATTAGCCAGTGAAGAAAGAAGAGTGAGTAATGAGAGGAGGAAGATACTTCAAATTCAGCAATGTTATTTATTAACAGAGAGATGCTACATTACAGGTATTTAGTGGGTTTAGAGTCCTTGGAGCTAGAGGAACAGAAGGGAATGTAAAGGTGTAATCTCTGGCCAGCATATAAAATTCAGTAGTTACCTAGACTTTTTAGAGGGTTTCCAACATGCACAGACTGTCACCAAAGTCACAAGGAGAAATATGCCTCCTGTGGTCAGGATAATATAGAGGGAGCTTCTCCCTGCAGAAAGACAAGTAGGAAGGTGAGAACTGTTATAGACTGAAATAATAAGGAAGTAGGGAAAAGGTGGTGGAAAGAATTTCTCTGTAGGACAATTATTCTAGAGGACCAGTAATGAAACATGCATATCACCTCTTCACAGAGGTGATAGATTTCAGGATACAGACTGAGACATACTTTTTGGACAAGGCCAATTTGGTTTGTTTTTCTTAACTATGCCTATTTGTTACAGGAGACTTGGGTGATTGTTGTCCCCCTCCCCTCCACCAGTGGAAAGAGAAAAATAAATTTCTGTTTGTTAAAAAAAAATTAAATTAAAAAAGAAAAGAAGTTCAATGTAGGGATGATGGGAGTAGGGAATACTAGAGAGAACAACTGGCTGATTAATTCTTACAAGGTACCCATTCCTTACTCTTTCTATTTATCATCATAATCATCAAGTATTTAATGAGTAGAATTTGCTCTTGGCCTTTACATATACAAATTCGGTGTAATATAAATCTGGTCACGCAGGCTGGGATGATCCTTGCCTCTTGCTGTGGGATACCTACCCTGCTGAGCTCTGAGCTCTTCCAAGAAAGGATACTCACGATACACAGTAAGCTTGATGGGGACACTTCGGCCTTGGCTAATGGGGTTCTCCACCAAGCAGCTATAGATGTCATCATCGGCCATAAGCACTCGTGTAATGGTGAGCACCTTTTGGTCGGGGGATAGGAGCATCCTTGAGTCATTGCTGAGTGGTTTGCCATCTTTCAGCCAAGTATAGTTAGCTTTGGTACCATTTTCATGGGAACAGTTCAGTGTGAAGGACTCACTGAGCTCCAGTACAGTGGATGAAGCCACTACTACCTGTGGTTTTGAGATGGGAACTGGGCAGAGTAAGAATAAGAAGACTGGGGGTTAGTGACCTGGGAGCCTCACAAGTCCCACTCTGTTACTTTTGATACTCAGAATTCTTCCTATTACTGAATCTATGAGCTGATATAGTTCAATATCTTCCTTCTCTCTCCCTGATTGAAGCTCCAGAGCCCTTGTCCTTTTTCAAGGCTATTGAAAAAGCTTTAAAAAAAAATAGGAGCTTTGGCTCATTTCAGCCAGGGGCTACTTGATCTGGTTCACTGGATCTTGTTCTATATTCCAACCACCCAATTCCCATCCTGGTCTCCCTTCACATAAGTGGTTTATGTACACTGAATTAACTCTCCCTGGAAAAATGTTTAATTGTTCAACTCATTCTGTTCTAGTACCTAGTCAAACTCAGTATCAGTCCCTGGTCCTCAGTCTTTAACCCAGGCCCTATTCTCCAGACAGCTAGCTTCAGAGTCTTACCATCCACAGTGAGGTTGATGGTCTTTTCTCCAGTGAAAGTATCATCTGTGATGGAAATCTCTACCTCATAGGTGCCCTCATCAGATGTCTGAAGATCACTCAAGAGAAGGGAGCCATTCTCAAAGAGCCTGATTCGGTCACGGTAGTCAGGCCTCAGAGTGCCAATGACCTCAATGCCAATGGATTGTACCACTGTCACTGGCTTGTCCCTCTTCAGCTGCCACTTAACTACTGGTTTGTCACTGCTGGTGCTACTGTACTGCACAGAGAACAGAGCCGACTTCCCTACCGTGCCATGGATCAGACGCACTGGGCTTGTGATGTTCACTCCTTCCAGCGAGCCTAGGAAGAGGCATCCAGAGAGAAAGGGGACAACGTCAGCTCATCCACAGGAAGGAAAAGATTTGTTCTTATCCCATTCCTATTACCCATCACTTATTTCTTCTTAGTTACTCTTGGCCTTCCACTCCCTTCTTTTTGGTCTGGACATCGTGATATCTACCTTTCTGTCTTGCTGACCTCTTACTCCCAATCCTCCAACACTCTTGCTTTCAACTTCTGGAATCATAAGAAAATCAGTACTGCCATTGTTACCAGAAGAGATGATGCAAATCTATTTGCTTATGGTTCTATTCAACATTCCCAGAACTTATCAAACCAAGATACTTTTTCAGCCACCACTATATATATATATATGTATGTATATATACATATATATATATATTACCCTTATTAGAATATAAACTGAGGACAATGATTGTTTTAATTTTTGCATATGTATCCCTAATTCTAATACAGTGCTTAGCACTGTAGACCCCATTGTTTTCTTCCTTTTTCTTCTTTGTCCCACGGCCTTTAGTCTAGCTTTAATTTTCCTCCTTTCTCTTTATATCACATATATCTATTCTTCTGGCCTTTTGACCTTTTGCTTCTCTCAGCTCCATCTACTTGATCAAATTCTAGCCAAATTAGACCTCAGGTTCTCTATAGGTATAATGTGAAATTTCTGTCCTCACTACTGTTCCCACTTGGCTCCCAAGAGAAAAAAAGGTCATTTAGGAATCCCTTATTCCAGGAAAGCAAGGGTTCTTTCCTTTTTATGGAACTTATTATCTAGTAATCTCAGAGGACCCTACGGCCAATGGAAGGTGGTAATATCATTGAGTTATGGGTATCTGGCTCTCCCTCCAAAGGTGGCATATTGAAGACAAAGGACAGCATAGATTGGCTGCTTCCTGCATTCTTAAATGCCAGGTTCAGACACAGATACTACCTTTCCCATTCAAGCAGGAACTCCCAGTGGAAGCTCTTACCCATTCTTATTAAAACCTCTCTGCTAGGAAGGCCTGTTGTTACAAGTAGACTAACTGATTTCAAAGGAAAGTATCCTTTTACCCTGTAAGTTTACCCCTTAAAATATATCCATTTGGTATCTGAAACATCATTCCTTAAGTTTAAGCCAAAAGAACTGTGTTTTACCATTAAAATGTAAATATTATTGGAAAAGGGGGTAAAAGTCACTTTCATTTTACTGTTAATAAGTTTATCATATTCTTTCCTGAGTAAAGTTTTGACTTTGGGGGTTTGTAAAAGATACATAGGGTAGAAAAAACATATAAGCATAGGGTACCTGAAAGCAAGAGATGTATTAGAAAGAAAAGGCAAATAAAGTAACCTAAGAGCTCGAAGTCAAACTTCATCATTATGCCTGCCCACCTAGCTCATTATTGTAACATCCAAGCAGAAGGACAATACTGCAAAATAAGGGTTTGTAATATGGAAATGTTTTATATGATTGCACATATCTAACTTATATCAAATTGCTTACTGTCTTAGGGAAGAAGAAAAAACGGGGAATGAGAAGGAAAAGGGAGAAAATCTAGAATTTAAAATTTTATAAAGATATTAAAATTATATTTACATGTAATGAAAAAATAGAATACCATTTTCAAAAAAGAAAGATAATCTGATATAAGGAACAAATTCTAACCTTACCCAATCCAAATGGGAAGCTGCATTGCAATAGGGAAAAATAAGCAAAACAATGAACTGCAATCTATACCTAGCTTTGTCATCTAATTTAGTCACTTAATTTTTGAGACTTCAGTTTGCTCATCTATTAAATGAGAGATATAGATTAAAATTTCAACAAATATGCATAAAATATCCATTGTAGGAAGAGAGAAGACAGTCTTATTTTCATATAGCTTACTGTCAAGTTGGGGAATGTGAAGCAAATGCAAATAACTATTATAGTACAAAATCACGTATGATAAGTACATTAGAAAGATGAAAACAAAGTGTTCTAAAGATGGAAAAATCATTATTGACTACAGGCAAGGATGGGGGGGAAGTCAGAGATCAGGAAATGCTTCCTTAAGGAACTGACATGAATCACAAAATCACAGAACTTGAAAGTAGAAAGGGACCTCAGCAGCTACCTCATCTAATCCGTCCGTGTAACATCTTCGATGCTTATCCAATCTTTTCTTGAAGACCTCTAAAGAACAGGATGATCCCATCGTCTCTCAGTATAATTCTATCTACTTTTGAACCATATTAATTGTTAGGAACTTTTTTTTAGAAGGGGGGGTGATAGTTATGACATCAAGCTTAAATTTGCCTTTACAACTTCTAACTATTGCTTGTGGTCTTGCTCTCTGCTGCCAAACAGAACAGGTCTCCCCTTTTTTTCACATGACACCTCTTCAAACACTTGCAGAGTGCTATCACATTTCCCTCAAAGTCTTTTCTTTTAGAAGCTAATCATGTCTAGTTCCTTAAACTGAATTTCATTTGACATGGATTTAAGCCCCTTCACCATCCTGCTTGTCCTTCTTAAATATTAATATCCTTCTTAAATAGTAATGCTTATAATTGAGCTCAAAACTCAAGAAAATGTCTGATGAGGGCAGAATACAATGATATTATCAGTTTTCCATTCCTGGAAGATAAATGTAGCCCAAGATAAATTTAAGTTTTTTGGCTGTCACATCATACTGCTAAATTACATTAATCTTACAATCCATAATTCTTTTTTTTTTCAGAACAATTACTGCACAACTGTGTCTTCTCCAGGTACTCCTGAATTAATTTTCTAAACAAAAATATTTATATTTATTCCTATTAAATGTCATCTCAGATTTGGTCCAATACTTTAGGCCAAAGGATCAGTAGACTACAACCTATAGGCAAATGTAGCTGTTTATGGCCTGGGAGCCAAGAATGTTTTTTACTTTTTAAAATTGTTGTTATGCTTAAAAATATTTTAAAAAATGCTTAGTTGGCAGGCTGGATTAGGTTTACAGGCTGTAGTTTGCCAATCTCTACCTTTATCTTTTGGATCTTGACTTCATTTTCTAGTTGTTAATTCTCACTCCCAGTTTTTGTGTCATCTCACCCATTATTTTACTCAACTCACTGATAAAAATTTTAAGCAGCGCAGGACCCAGCATAGATCTCTGGGGGATACTCCACTGAGGAGCTCCTGCAATGTCTAAATGGAATCATTAGCAGTATTCTTGAGGTAGGCTCTCCCACCTCTTTAAATGTAATTCTAATCCCATCTAATTGTACTGTAACCTAGTACACATCTCTTCATCTTCTCCACAGGAATAATATGAGATATTATGTCAAAAACGTTTTCCTAAAATTTAGATAAACAATATCTACAGAATTCTCTTCATCTATCAGCTTATTAATCCTATCCAAAAAACCGAGATTAGTCTGGGATGACCAATTCTTGATGAAATAATAGAGGTTCTTTTTAATCATCCCTTCCAGTAGTGCATAAGGGCCCAACCAGCCAACTCCTCCTATCCTTGCAGTTCTCTAAGGGCACACCCTAAAGAATCAGACAAAGATAGTCAAAGACCCAAGCTGTCAGTTAGAATAAAGGGACAGTGAATAAAGAGAAAGGCACAGGTACACTGATCCTGATCCCCCTTCCCTTCCAGAATCTTGGCTCAGAAGCTCTATTTTACTTTCTTCCTTCCCCTCTTCCCCATTTTACCTTCCTCATCATTCCACAATAGTGGCTACGACATATGAAGGGTTGGAGACTGGACTACAGTATATCTTTCTATTTCCTTTCTTAAGTTATGACATCCCTGGAATTGAACTTAAAACTTAGGGGTAGAAGAAAGCAGCAAATTCACTGATTCAAGTAGAGTTTAAATGAATTGTCCATAAATGCAAGAGGCTACTGAGTGAGAGGGATTATCACCTGTTAGGTTACATTGGAGGTCCAATTCCTACATTGAGTAGAAGAATGAACTAAACATCTCTTAAAGTCCCTTCAAATGTTAACATTCTATAATTCTATCTGTAGTACTTTTTGCTTAGTAGTAGTTATGCAGTAGGTCTAGACTGATTTAACTATACAGCATAACAACATTAAATAGCCTTTTAGAGTTTATAAAACATTTTTTTCAAACATTTTTTTCACAATAACCCTGTAAGATAAGTAGTCGAAATATTATCCTACAAGTGAAGAGACTAATACTCAGAAAGTTTAAGTGATTTAACCAAAGTCACACTAACAATAGCTAACATTTGTATAATGCTTATTATATGTCAGGTATTATACTAAGTGCTTTACAATAATTATCTCATTTGATCCTCACAATAGCTCTGGGAGATACATGCTATTATTATGTTCATTCTACAGATGAGGAAACAGATAAATGGAGGTGATATGCCTTGCCCAGGATCCCACAACTAATAAGTGTTTCAGGCTGGAATTGAACTTCGATTTTCCTGACTCCAGGCCCAGCTTTCTATCCACTGTATCACTTTGCTGCCTTCAGAGAGAAGTAATTGAGTTCATACTCAGCTCTTTCCTTACTTAAAATCCAGTATGCCTTCTTCCTTCCTTTCCTCCTTTCTTTGTTCCTTCACATAAAAACTTTTATAAAGTCAATAGTTTTTTGTTTCAGTAAAATGAAGGATGGGTATTGATGAGCACGTCCTTGAAGACACATATTTCATTTTTGTTTTGGCAGCCTCTTTATAACAGTGCCTGGAACATAGTAGGTACTTATTTGTCCTTCATTTCCAAAAAGGGCCAATGGCAATCATGATGTAATGGGTGATGTCTTGATTTAAGGTGTGAATCAGATTTGAGACAGTTGTGAAAAGTCATCAGCTTCACTCTTTCTTCCAGTGTCACTAAAGTCCAGTAGCAAGATAAAAGTCTAGATGAATGACAATGGGATGCAGTTCATGACCTTGGCATTCTCACCATACCTACTTTAAGTGCCTTCATGGCCACTGGAAAAAATTGTTCTCATCCACCCATTCTTCCTGGGGAAGTCTTCACATGCTTGGGATAAACATACTCCCAACTCAAACCCAACAGGGGGTTTGAGACCTGTGATTACTCTCAACATGGTTTAGTTTGCTGAGATGGTTTTAATGGGGTATGGTACCTGCACATGCTATAGCTTCTTGGAGATACCTGTAGTATGAACTTAATAAATGCTTAAATAGTTGACAAGATGCTTTATATTAGCACCAATTTTGTTCAATGTTTTTTGTGAATTTTGCCCTTAAAATTGTCTTTATTTTCGTGATTATCATACTCGTAGATGCTATTCATGTTTCTGCTTTGTTCACTGAGTCATTTCATACAAATAACATATTTCTTTGAATTTTTAGTATCTCTTATTCCTTTTGGCACTTTAACATTTCCTTATGAGAACAATTTGTTCAGCCATTTAGTAATAATAATTAACACAATGTTTATGTAGAACTTTAAAGCTTACAAAGTGCTTTACACACATTATTTGATTCTATCTTCACAAAACCCTGTTATGCAGGTGATATTATTATCCTCATTTTACAGATGAGAAAACTGGAGACAAAATTATTTACCAAGGGTCACATAGCTCAAAACTATCTGAGGCAGGAGTCTACTTCAGGTCTTCCTGTTTTGAAGTCCAGTGCTTTATCCACACTGCCATATCATTTTCCAAACAATTTGCTTTCTTTTGGGGGGGGGGGTGTTTTGTTTTGTTTCTCAAATCCAAAGCTCTTTCAACTGCTTCCTCTCTCATTTGGTAAAATCAGCCCTCCTACATCCCTAAGCAGGTTTTATAAAATGAGATATTTCTAGAAAGCAGAGTATCAGAGAATATAGAGCTAGAAAAGATTTTATAAATGCTAATTCAATCCTTCATTTTATAGAGAAAGAAGTTGAAGTCCTATCAGTAAAGGAGGTAAATTATTTGTCCTTGGCTGCACAGCTAGTAATTACTAGAACTTATGTTCATATAACTATTTCAATATAATTGCCTTTCTTTGATATCCCATTTATTTTATGTATTTAAGATCATTATTATGAGAAGACTTCCATAGGTTTTATCATACTGTCAGAGGGATTCTTGACATAGAAAAGGTAAAGAACCACTAGTAATCTAAAAAAAATTAAGGATAGGTAAAAAAACAAAAACAAAAAAACAATACAATTACTGGGGATTCTATCATAGGCAGGTAGGTGTTGCAAGTGGCTATAGTACTAGACTCAGAATCAGGGAGATTGGAGTTTAAATAAAGCCTTATATACTTATTAGCTGTGTGACTCTGGAAAAGTCATTTAATGTTTGTCTGCCTCAAATTCCTTCACTATAAGATGAAAATAATAAGAGGATATTACTCCCAGGGTTATTGTGAGGATCAAATTAGATAATATTTGTAAAGTGCATGGTTCATAGTAAATGCTTAGTAAATAAGTGTTTCTTTCCTTCTATATATTTTTGGAACATATTTATATTTCAGTCGTTACCACCTCTTGGGCTAAAGTATACTTTGGATTATATAATCACAATTTATTTTTACTTGTCCCAAAAGTATATCTTTAGAGCTTTCAGTGATAACTTCTGATCCAGTATATGGGGATTTAATTGATTGTCACTCTATTCTTCTACTTTGCGGTTTCTAAATATCTTTTTTTCAGTCTTCATTTTTCTGAGATGTAAGTCCTAATTTTTTTCATCTATCCTCTTAAAGGAGGCTTTTTATCTGTTTAATTATTTTAATTTCCCTTCTCTTAAATTTTTCTTGTTCTATATTTTCCTTGGAGTATAAAGTCAGAAATGTAGGGAGTATATAAAGTTCCTTTGCATGTGGGTAGAATATTTTTATATTAAAATATAAAATATAGCTAGTAACTATAAGTACTTCATTACTTCATGAAGTTGAGTTACTATGGATAATCCCTCCACCCATGGCAGTTGCAACCCCTGCTTATATCAGTAGATGGCTATAGTGAGCTGCTGCAGTCACTGAATTTAATTGCAAGGTTATATTCCCAAAACACAAATAAGCAATTATTAAGTCAGTACTTGAAGTCTTTCTAATTTAGGACCTAGAGCTTGTACCCTCATTGAATCTAAAGTTATCTTAAAGACCAGATATGGCGTTAGAGAAGGCCATAGCTGAGGTGGTAATGGTAGTAGTAGTAAGAATAACCACAATACACTTTAATTGATCTTTTTTGTTTTATTTCTAATTGACTTCCTCACAATGGTCACATATTTGGGGCCCTTGCAGTACCGATGCACACATTACAATGTCTTTAGGGAACAATTTACAGTAACTCTTGTATTCTGTATCATAATAGATCAAAGCCCACCATTCTACAAATAAAGTTTTGATTATTTTTTCCTAATTCACTCTTCTACCCTTATCCACTTTGTCTCACCTGTTCCTTTTCTGCTCACTCACAGAGTCTCATGAGATTTTTCTAGCAGTTTGTTCCTAGAGTTTGGGATTATCTAAAACCATATATTTCATTTTGTACTCTCCCTCTTTCAGGTAATCTATAAGAATTCTAGATAAGTTTCCTTGGGAAACTTCATAGGGACACTGATCTAGAGTGAGAAGGGACCTCAAAGACTATTTAGTCAAATACCCTCATTCTCCAGATGAAGAAACAGAGGCCCAAAGAGTTCCAAGCTGAGATTTGAATCAGATCCAGTGACTCCAAATTCAAAGATCTCTCCACTATGCCATTGTTAGAGAATAAATAGCGTTGCTGCTAATATCTATTCCATCCAGAAAAATGACTTTCTATCTCTGTACTTTATTTCCTAGCTCCTATCCATGACAAAATATCTCTCCCATTTCATGATTTAATTAATCTATATAATGATCCTCTTAGAAGTCAATTTAGGTCTGAGACACGATAGGGTACTTTTCGTCTGGGGCATTTTCATGTAAGTTAGGTTTTGTTTTTTTTTTTTGACAGTGAATGAAATGATTAAAGATGCTGTGGAATCTCCTCTCCTGGCAATCTTTAAAAACAACTAACCTTCTTTCATTACAACCCATGTTATTTTTCCTTTATCTTCCAAAAATACTCTTGCAACTTTCTAAATGACTTTAGCACCTGTTTGTTTTCTATTCATCCCTTGCCACCACCCTATTTTCAACAGTCATAATAATGAATCTAATAGTCTTAAGTATACAACTCAGTTTTTTCAACTCTTAGATCTCCTCTTTCTTTATATTTGTTACTTCGGTCAAACCCTGACTACCTATTGACAACACTTTAGTCACATTTTATCTCTAATACAGGTTACCTCTTAGTGTGCCCAAACAGCTCTCTTAAGATTATAAATTCACTAAGTGTATCTGATAGAGGAAGCTTCCATACACTGGTTTTTCCTACGCTGATGAAACTAGCAGTTAGGACAATGGGATGAACAAGACACTATGATTAGTCATAGTTTTCATTCTCCAAAGAAAATTTTCAAACTTTTTCTTTCTTCTGAAGCTTCCAAAAGTATCAACATTCCCCTGTAGCAAATAATTAGTTTTCTAAGGCCATTCTGTATGCAACTCTCCATTTCCCTGTTGCATTTCACCTACTCTCTTCTCTTTTCCTTCTATTTTAGAACAGTATCTCTAATTTTTGCTTAAGCCAATTCCTTTATATGCTAAAATCAGTCCCCAATTCCTTCCACTTTCATGCAGCATAGTGAAAAGAATAACACATACAGAGTCAGAAGCTCTGCACTCAAACTCCATCTACTGCCTATATTACCTTTTCTGGACTACAGTTTCTTCATTTAGAAGATGAGGTTGGATTATGCCCTCCTCTATGACCTTATTCTAACAATAATCCCTTTTTTATGCAACTTTAATCTCTTCTGCTGGTTCTTACCCATTTGACTTCAAATATGCTCATGTCTCCCCAAATGTAAAAAAAAAATTAAAATGTTAATCCTTCTATACCCCAGCTTCTTAAATTATGAGTCATGCCCCTATATAGGATCTTGTAAATAAATGTAGGAGTCATGAAATTGTGATTTATTATCAGTAAATGTTTGATTTTTATATTCCTATATAACTAGGATCATGTAAAAATTTCTTGGGCAAAAAAGGATCACAAGTAGAAAATGTTTAAGAATCCATGTTATATTCTATCCTGCTGCCAATTTTTTCTCTTCTTCTTCATGTCTACACTTCCTGAAGAAGGTATTTAGTGATTACACTATTTATTATTCATTCTTTCTTCAGTCCCTTTTAATCTATCTTCCATCTCTGAGATCCTGAGACATACCTTCTCTCACTTCTCAATGATTCCTTCTCACCTCACTTCCAACAGAATTCAATTTAATTCAAGAAGCATTTTTAAGTATGTGTTATGTGTCAGGCAATATGCTAAGCACTGAGGATATGAAGACATTCCTTCTACAACTATAGTCTATCACTTATCTATATGCTTCATCATCACTCTTCTAAAGTCACAACTGTTCACAGCTGTGATCAGAAGCTTTTCTATCAAATTTATTCATTCTCCTGACTTCACTATTTCAGTCAATGGCATCACATTCACATTGGCTTCCATATTTGAAATCTTAATGTTTCATTTGACTTTCCACTTAACCTTCCATATCCAATTAGTTCCTAAATCCTGTTTATTTTCCCCTCCATAATACCTACTTTATTTGTTTCTTTGTATCTATTATTACTGTCATAACCTGAGCTTGCAATAATCTTAAGAAAAAAATTTCTTTTATCTTTCATCAATAAAAATGAGCAATCAAATATGACATTAAGTGAAAGTTGAGAAAAGCCTCAAACTAAACAAAAATTAATAATTGTATATGTAACCATGTTCTCTCATTATTCACTGCATTGCTATCTTACACATCTTCCTATTTCTACAATCTCCCTCAATCCAAACTATCTTTCTTATTGATGCAAGGCATTTGTTCCTTATGAACAGGTGTGGCCATGTCACTTTTTTTCTCATAATTCCTCACTGGTTCAATCTTCCCTATGATATTAAAATTCTTTTGACTGGAATTCAAAGCCTTCCAAAGTCTACCTTTGCCTTTCCATTCTAGCCATATCTATTCTATTCTTTTTCTACAAATTCTATTTTATAGCCAATCTGTACAAGTCTTAGATGTCCTATATCTTCTCATTTCTCAGTCTTTGCTTACACTGTTCCCAATGCCTCTAATATCCTTCCTTGTTCTCCTTTTTTCTTTCTCCTACCGAATTCCTAACAATTCTTTAAAATCTAATTCAAATGACAAATAGTTTGGGAAGCCTTTCTTGTCTTACTGAAAATTACTCTCTTTTCAGATCTTACCAGGCACTTTATTAGCTACTATTCTTTAGAAGTCCAAATTTCTCATCCTATCATCTAAACCTTTGAAGTTCTAGCACAAATTTAGCAATTCTGCACAGAATAGGTATGATAAGTGTTTATTGAATTGAATTGCTGAAATGTTCATTATTACTGAGAGAGGAGAGGAAGAGAAGATTCAGAAATTTATTCTCTCTTCTCAGAATATACAGTCTAAGAGACAAATACAAATACAAAATTTCTATACATGAAACAATCAAAAAACAATATTAGGCAGAATATAATTTAGTGATAATATATATGATAAAAAGAGTAAGTACTATGAGAAATTGGGAATGGGAGAAATTAGTATTAATTAAAGTAGTAGGAGGTTTATGGAAGGAGTGGGGCTCAGGATGTCTTGTGAGATGGTATGATTTGGGTAGCTGGGGAAGAGTGGGAAGAGGAGATATTTCCATGCTGCTTCCAGGCAGGGGGACATAGCATGAACAAACAGAAGTGATTTGTTTTCTTGACTTTTAAAAAATTTTCCAATGCAGTAAGGGCCAAGGGGGGAAGAGGTGTGGGTTTGGGGAATAAATGTTTGTTAATTAGAAAAAAATATTTTAAAAAAACAGAAATGAAAACAACACAGCTGAGAGTGATTCAAATCACAATGGGAGAAGACACCAGACCCTAGTGGTTTGCCACCTAGAATTTGCTAAGAACCATGAGTTCTATGAAATTTGCCTAGCAATTAGACTAGTAAGCCAGAATTTCTTTGTTCTCATCACATTCCTTTATCCACAAGCATTGGCATAGAAGTCTATTCTTTCTCCATTTTGATGATCCTTGGGTTCTCCCTTTCTACACAGCAGGAAGATATAGGTAACTTTCCTTGTCCCCATGTATCTAAGAGAACTAATCTACTTTTATTTCTGTATTTAAAAATTACAAGTTATCCATCTAAATCAGTGACACAGAAGAGAAACTGAAAGAATGAACTCTCAAAAAGTGGAAACGAGTCAGCATGTTATAATTATCTATAATGTTATAATCACTACTTTAAATGTTAATATTTCATCTCCTGGATTTGGAGCACAGTAATTTCCATAAAGGATTGATGTCTTTTTGCCAAAAAAAAAAAAAAGTAGGAAACAACTGCCTAAATTAAGAGGGAAGTACAGTTTGGGTGGGTGATTGATTTTGAGCGCTTTGTAATAAATAACTGCTGGGGGGGAATTTCCTAACTCAACAAAAGACTGGCAATCCCCGAATGTTTTTCAGGTAGATTACCACCTGGTGGCTAACTCAGATATTGCAGTCATATTTACTCCAAACTAGGCTTGATTTTAACCTAAAAAACAATGAGTCAAAATTAAATACAAATGCTCCTTAAGTTTGGGGAAATTTTTCATGAAGGATGAGAGAAGAATAAGACTAGTTTTGATCTTCTGTGACACTTCATTAATGAGATTAAAGTTGTGGCACTGGGAATGAAGAAGAAAGGGCAAAGAAATGTTTAAAGGAAGAATTGGCAGAATTTAGAAACAGATAAGGTATAAATGGGTGAGGAAAAGGATGAACTGAAAGAAAGAACATGCCAAGATTACTAGTACTAGGTAACAGTATAGTTGGCAGAGCAAGATGAAGAGAAGATGATGAATTTGATTTTGGATATTGTGAATTTGGGCTAAATCACAGAATCTAGTTGTAAAAGCTCTTAGGGGAACACTTTGTTCAACCTTCTTCACAACCTCATTGACAGGAGGTTATCAAGCACATAGTAAAATAAAACTCACTTTATAAGGCATTTTTCCCCATTTTGAGACAGTTCAAATTGTTAGAAAGCTTATCTTTATAGTCTACAAAAATTTAGCTTTTTCCAACTGTTATCTATTCAGGAGGGAATATGAAATATAGAACTGTATGTTAGATAAGTCAAGTTTAGCAATAGATTTTAAAGTCACTAGCAATATACCAAATATTCATTATAACACTTTTTTTGTAGTGGCAAAAACAAAGTGGATGCCCATAAATTTAGAAATGGTTGAACAAGTTGTGGTATAGAAATATGGATTGTTATTTCGCACCAAAGTTAAGGAATATTATATTTAAGGAATTCAGAGAAAAGTGGGAAAGTTTTATGAGAGAACAGAATAAAGAAGAACTAACAGAATAGTATATAAGATGACTGTAAGAATATAAATAAGGACAATAGTAAACCCCACAGCACACAGATCAAAAGCAGTGACCAATATTGGTTCCAGATGACTGATGTTAGAATACATTACCTCTTTCTTAGTAGAGAAGTGGTGGATTACTGATGAATATTACATACTCTGTCAGTCCCAGGCAATGTGCCTCATGGTTTTGTTTATAACTTTATTTTCTATTATAAAAAGAGGGTATGATGGGGGTGAGGATTATTCAGAAGCAAATGTGGTATAAAAGCAAAAATTCATTAAAAAACATTTTTAAGTCATTAGTATAGATTAAGTTGAAAATGTGACATTCGATAAGCTCTTTTAGATAGAAGGCAAAATGTTTACAACTAAGCATTTAGGGAATGCCTAGAGGTATCAAGTAAAGCTGAATAACCATCAAAGGATTTTTTAAAAGGATAAGTAGAGAGGTAGGAAAAGATTAGGATTATATTATAGAAATTCAAAAAAAAAAGTTTTAAGAGAAAGGGAATGATCAGTAGTGTCAAATGTCACCAAAAATTTAAGGAAAATAAGTAATAGAAAAAAATCCCTTGGATTTTTTCAAGAAGAAAGTTATTGGTTACTATAAGAGAGAAATTTCAGGAGAAAAGACATCCTTCAAGTTCTACTTCAGATACCAGACTCTAGAAGGCTGATATGATTCCACATGGCAACGGGATGCTTGAAATCTCTTGACCTATAGTAATTATTATCAGGCAACAAAAAAATCTCATCTTTAGTCAGAAGTGGGGACTGGGATGCTTAGGATGAACCCCAATCAATTATACCAATGGCAACAGTAAGTTAACAGTCATTGACCAAGTGTCACACAACCTAGGCCTTTTTATTCCCAAGTTGTAAAAGGTCATGCTGCCTCAGATAATATTTGTGAAGTGCTTAGCAGTGTCTAATATGAAGTAGATATTTAACAAATTCTTGTTCCCTTTCCTTCTATCCTTTCTGAGTTTGCAAGTTACTTAGGCAGTCCATAGGCTACCTCTACAAGTGAAGGCACCCTAACTTCAAAGTATGAGAAGACAAGGTTGGAAATCCAGAATTGGCTTCTTAATCTCAATAGTTATCATTCATTTTTTGTGGAAGATGACATTTCCCTGAGCCTCATATATCCATGTCCAAGGGAATTCCCTTGGTGAATCCTGAGCCTTTTTATGAGAAGGCAGGGTCCCAAGATTCTCAGAATTACCTAGTTGCCATGCCTCTAATGGGTTCCATGAACATGGTGTTTATTTTTTTTTTTTAATAGCGAAATAACTATTTCAATATATTTGGTTTTCTTTGTAATTCTATTTATTTTGTTATGTGTTTCAAACACTTTGAGAAGTTCCATTGGTTTCATTAGACTGTTAAAGGGATTTGTGATAAAACAAAACAAAAAACAAATAAAGTCTCTTTTAGAGGCAGGAAATAGAGATGGGAAAATAAATATGCTTCAGACCCCACTAATCTTAACTCAAAAAAGAAAAGTTAGGTGCATGGCCCTGTACCCTACCTCCAACAATATTTCATCTTTACAAAGGAGCTATGAAGAGAAAGTCACATATACAGAAACTCATCCCAGCAAGGTCAGCTAACATTGCCATAGATGTGGGAGGCTAAGAGGCTCACAATGGCCTACATTCCTATTATTAAAGAGGCAACTAATAAGTTCTAATTCTCTAAGAAATGGACAGGAGCAGTACAGGATATAGGTCTCCCTGGCATAAAGGTCTGCTGTGGCTTACCATAATGCCTGGAACATAATAAACGTTTAGTCTGACTTTTTTAAAAAAGCATTTTAACCGATGATTGTGATGGTCTGAAACCCTGTCAATGCTGATGAGCAACAGGGAGTAAAGGGGATTCATGATGTTATTTCTTCAAAGCTTCTTTTCCTCTTTGCCTTTTTAACCCTACAGGAGTCTAAAGCAAAGCATCCCATTCCCCAGACTGCTCCTTAATCCCTTACCAGCATGTCATCATCTAAGAGCATGCCAAAAGGACCCAAGCCAAGAAGCCAAGCTATAAGAAACTGCTTCATGTAGCTCATCTTTATGTACTGAATGTTGTGGGAGCTTCAGGCCATACAGCCTTTGTTTTTTTTTTTTTTTTTTTTTTTTTTTTTTTTGGTGGGGGTAGGACCAGAGGGAGTAAGGGGGATGAAGAAATGTATTCAAGGCTAAAAGCCTGAATTCACTACACTTCCCCCAGAGACACAGCAGCTGAGCTTTCTTCCCTCCTCCCACTACAAAGACATTCAGAACCTCCCTTTTTGAGCTCCCCCAAAGAAGCCCCTTGGCTCTTTCTCCATACCCCTGTGCTCCCCACCCCCATCTCCTACCTGTCTGGATCAGGAGGAGGCAGACCAAAGGAGTGAGGCGTGGGGCGCTGGAGCCTCTGACCAGGGCTCCCCTTTCTCTCTTCATTTTGGGTCGAGTTCTTGGGCTCTGGTGCAGACAATTAGCATGATTTCTCCACTCTGGGCACGTCTCTTTGTACCACTTGGAGTTTCTCTGTTCCAGCATAACCCTGCCAACTTGCCTCTGAATACACAGAGCTCTGTGTGTTGCTCAGCTTGCTCTTTTCTTTCCCTCGGACCTAACATTTTCTGGTTTTCTGAGCCCTACATCCTCAGTTTCCAAAAGGTGAAATTAGGAGCTGCTGAAAAGCCCCTTGGCAGGTCCAAGCTGGATGCAAAGCACAAATGCTAGGTGACTCCAGACTCACCTGTGCTGAATAGGAAGGCGGTGTTTCCAGGACTAATGTTCCAGGTGGGGATTTGCAGCTGAGACTAATGCAGAGACCTGGGTAGGAGGATACAAAGAAACTGGACTCTGTGTCCCAGTCTTAAACAGTCACCACTCCACTCTCCTTGTTTTTAAGGAGGTGGGGGCTGACAGTGCCAAGAAAGGGCCTCCAATGAGCTGTGAAGGGGGAAAGGGGTGGAGTTCCTGGGCAGCCTGAATCTGAGAAAGGAAGGAGCTACTGAAGAAATGAAATCTCTTCTTCAGCTCCAAAGGGAGGGAGTTAAAATGCTCAGTTCTTTTATTCTTACATCTTTCTTCTTCTCCTATTTGATTATCTCTATTATTATAGAATCGCAAGGCTACTGGGGACATCCAGTCAAAAGTTACTTTGTATATCCTCTTATCTTCGGACAGAATATCTTTATGTTGTTTTAAAAATTAAGTCCCAGCAAGAATAGGGATAGTGTCCTGGTAGTAAGTAGTACCAGAAGTAATAGATTAAGACAATTACTATAATTCACAGAATTGAGAAGACTCAATAATCTGAATGATTTTGAGAGAAAACAGCTTTTCTTGGTTATGACTATACTGTCGTATGTAGAGAACTCAGCTTCCTCTAACTAGTGCTAGCTCATTGCTGGTGAATCAGGATGGGTAGACCCAACAATTAGCCCCGGCAAGAAGTTGGCAGTTGTTTCCAACACTAAGTTCTATACCCTTCTACCACAGGGCATCCCATCATTACTGTGACCAATTCCCCTTTTGCTCCCTTCTCTTAGACCCTTTGCAAATCAAGATAGCTGCAGATTGACGGAATTACACTTTATATAAATTGCATTTTTAAAAATAATGGCAATATGCCTGTTAGATTACCTGAACACCTAATTGATAACTTATTACACTCACCCTAAATAATACCCTAAATAAGTTAGAGGTTGCAAGAAAGTGTTTTTTGAATTGTAATTATATTAGGGAGATAATTTTCTGTAAACCAAGAGGCAGGATATCTTTAGTCCCTGCTATCTTGCAGCCAGGAAAGGATTAAGTACACTGATAGACATGTTGGTGGTTAAAATCCTCCTACCTTGCAGATTCCAGAGCATCTGGATAGTACAAATGGTCATAAATAAGGGAAGTCTTGTGATCTCTGATTCAGAACCTAAAATTCAAAGAAAAAATATGATCGTTGCTCTACAGAGAATATAAAAACAGATCTATCTTCTCTTTCTTCCTCTCCCTTTTTATTGCAGGAAAGATTTACTGTGTTTTGCAACTAAGAGGATGCTGGATCCAGTGAGGCTGCCTCAGCTTTGTGGCTTGGAGTTTTTAGACTTAGTTTTGTTAATACTATCCAAAGGGATTTATTTTGAACCATATAATTAATTTTCATTTCTTTTGAACATTTGAAGCATGAATTGGTTTTCAGGAGTTTTGCATCTGTGCTAAAACTCCTCTAGCATAGATTAATTCTCCATTAAGTCCTATTCTAATGCCTATTTTGGTGTGGAGGGGGCCCTGGATTCTCAAGAGCTCTGTGAGTGGAGCATGGATTGAAGCTATAGCAGTTTCTGTTACGCTGGATTAAGTATAGTACTGACAGCAGACTTTTTGAATTCCAGCTCTGCTAAGTACACAGAAGTTCATCACAAGTAGGCTTGTCTTGGTGATTAATTCTTGGGCTATAGCATCCCATGAAACAAATAAAAATAACAAAATGCCCCTCAGATTGTGCAAGCTGACTATGCATAATTAGTCCCCTGACCTGTTAAGAATAAATATCAAAATTAGTACAGAAATAGAAAAATAAAAATGAAAGATATGGTATGCAATTAAAATTTTATCTTAATCTATTTAAATGAGTGATGAAAAATAGGATATACAAAAAGGAAAGACATATATACAATTGTAATAATTTTCATACTGAATTTACAAATGTAAACAAATTACCATAACAAGGCACATTTAACAACAAATCTTTATTTTACTTGTCATATGCAGATATATGGGAACCAATAAGTTGTAATATAATAATCATCTGTAAAATTTTATAGATTGTGGAAAGATCATGGAAGAATTGCAAGCAGTATCACTTCATAAAATAAGGCAAAATTGTGGAGGATAAATCGAATGTAAAGAAAGCTTTACCGACCCAATTAAGCAAAAAAAAAAAGTCCCAAGGACATTTAAAGATGAAAATAAAAGAAAAAAAACAGAAGAAAAATGATAAAGATCTTTAAAGACTTTTAAACTAACATATTCCTTTTGCCATCTTAGTAGCGCTACTGCACTTGAATTATAACATCACAGTCCCAGATTTAGAGAGGAGGTAGAAATGATGCTAAAGAGATTTTTTAAAATGAGGAAAACCACTAGATTAGACCAAATGTGCATAAAACTCTATGCTGGAGACGAACACAATTATAAGGGCATTGAGGGATTAAGGGATTAATTCATAAGGTATCTGAAAGAGGGTATATAGCAAAGGTTTAGAAAATATCTCAGACTCTAAAGGTCTGTACCAGTGATTTTTGTTTGTTTATTTAAATACACATATATTCGATTGTAAAGTTTTGCCTTAAAGGCTCTTTTTCAACCTCCAGGGCATACATTAAAATTATTCAAGATTCCATGAAAATTGATGTGTCCTTTTTATCATTAATATCAAGCAAGGCAAGAAACAGAAGTATTTGTGTTTATAATTTATAATGATGCAGAAAATATCCAGCATAGGATGCAAGTTCAAGAACATAGATAGTGACGTCCTCCAAATTCTCATTTATGGTACTTGTAGTGCTGGTTGTTATAAGCCCAGAATACTGTAGAGTATCCTAGCCAAGATCTATAATTACTCAAAAAAACTTAAGAAATCAAGTGGACAAAGAATGTTATTGTCCAGACTATGATACGCAATTATATAAACAATCTTATAAATAAATAAACAGATAGATACCTTTGGCAAAATCAACTAATGGACAGTGAATTGAGCTCAAAATCAAACAAGGTGAGTGGGCTAAATTGCTTATATCAAGTTCCAGAGCTCCTTTAATGGTCCAAGACTGGTATCTAAAATAACGTAAATTTTTTAATACCAAATTTTTCTAAATAATAAGTTATAAACAGGGCAGAGCCAAGATGGTGGAATAGTGGGAAGCAATACAGTCTCTTTCTAATCCCTCTCAATTCTCCCCCACTCCTCAACAATTCCTCCAAACAGATTTACAAAATGTACCAGATTGAATCCTGATGGCGAATTTTTAAAAAAAGTTTCAGTGAGTCATTTTTCCAGCCCAGGTCGACAGAAGGATACAGACGAAGCACTCTGGAATGAATGAAGTCTGGCTAGGATTATTTTGCCAGTTGAACACTCTAACACGAAGAAATGACTATACACTAGGGCAAAAGGTTGTTTCATACCAATAACAGAACACTGGACAGAAATAGGTACCAATTAGAAGTTTTCTCACTCACCACTCAGCTCCAGGTCACAGACCCAAGGCAATATCCCTGCATCCAAGGAAGAATTCTGTTCTTAGGCAAACCTTAGATGGTATCTGGAGAGAACAGTAGGTTCAGTAGCAAGCAACAGCTGTAGTATGTCTCACATGCAAGGAGCAAAGCAGGTTCTCAGATCTAGCTTCTTCTAATTCAGCTTACAGACTGAAGAATAACCAGAGTAAAAATCAAGCCAAAGGAGAGCCTGCAAAATTTTTTCAAAATTGTTTGTCCTTATCTTAATGTTGACTTTACATAAATTGTTCTCCTGATTCTGTTCACCTCACTCTACATCAATGAATATAAATTTTCTCAGATTTCTCTGAAACCATCTCTTAGTCATTTCTCACAGCACAACAGTATTTCAAAACATTTATATAACTTGTCCAGCCATTTGTTAATTGATGGGCACCTCATTTGTCAGGAGAACAATTTATATAAAGTCAACATTATGGTAAAGGCAAACAACTTTGAAAGAATTAGAAATTCTGATCAAAGTAATTCCAGAGGACTAATAATCAATCAGGCTAACTTTTTTTTTTCCTGAGGCAACTGGGGTGATTTGCCCAGGATCACACGACTAGAAAGTGTTAAAGTGTCTGAAACCAAATTTGAACTCAGATCCTCCCGATTTCAGAGCTGGTGCTCTATCTACTGCACCACTAGCTGCCCCCAGCTAACTAATTTCTATTACAGAAGTGAAGGAATCAGAATCCAGCATGAGATACACATACACACACACACATGTGTGTATATTTGCATATTGTAGGTATATATGTGCACACATATACATACATATATTTGGAACATGGTCAATGGGGAAATTTATTTTGCATCTTTATAATGGGTTTTTGTTTTTTCTTTTGTTCTCATTTGGAGGAGTGGTGAAAGAGAGAAAAGGCACATTTCTGCTTTTCATATTTCTGGAATTTTTCTACTTTTCCTCTCATTCTCCTCTCCCCATCCCAAATAACCTAAAACATTTTTAAAGAAAAAAAAAAGGAAAAGAAGAGGAAAAAATCTGTAAAACTGGTCAGTACAATGAAAAAAAAGCAGAAAATATATGCAGTGTATTACACCTGTGAACCTCTCACTTCTGTAAAGGAGTTGGATGAGGGCATTTTCTAAAATCTTTTCTTTGGGGTCATGCTTGTTCTTGAAATTTTGTAACACTCACTTGTGATTAATAACAAAATTCTAATAGTGTTGAATAGCTTCAAATCATAGAACACTACAGTTGTTGAATAAAGGGCAATGGAGAGGTATATGATATATAAAAGAAGTTTATAATACAAAATAAATGAGAAATTGCAAAGAATTGGAGTAGAGGAGATCACCAAAGAAGTGTATAATCATAAAAAAGAGAGGGGTATTGGAAATTGGTATTAGGTTGAAAGCTGAATAATATATGCTCCATTCGAATCCTTACTATATCAAGAAAAAAAAAAAGAACTTCCCCCACATCAATACATATACACCTCACTGAGTGCATGCACCTTTGTGGTAAATTTATGGGAGGACATGAACAATATTTATATAAGATGGGCAGTCAGAAATAATTTCTCATCTGCATAATTGGAGCTAACATGGAAATAAATAGATCAATGATCCATTTTTGTTTTTGAATATGGTAAATGTTGGCAGGTTAGCAAATATCAGATGACTTCTTGTGGGATATATTGTAGAAGTGATTCTTTTTCTGATATGGCTTAAATTAGATGGCTTCTGAGTTCACTTTCAACACTGAGATTCTAAGATATTCTATTCCCCTGCAACTTCTGTTGCCTTCTTTGTATTAATAGGTTATTGTCATTTGGTAATTGCTTTGGTATTTTGGGATTGTCCATTTTCTGAACACAAGGAATCTGGGGATGTTATGAGCCTAGAGAAATAAGGCACTAGAAGAGATTGCCCTTCTAAACTACCTGCATCATATGCCCAAGTATCTAGCATCCTTTTAAGTCTTTTAAACTCTGTTTGAGGAAACTCTAGGCTATAGCAATGGAGAAACTTGATACATAAGTTTCAGGGCTTCAATTCTCACTCTCAATAAACAAATCAGGAATTAAATAGTATTATCTGAGTGCTCATTTACAGGTCTCTATAGAAAACCAAAAAAGGAAAATGTATGATCCCTGTATTCAAGAAACTAACTATATGTAAGAAAATCAGGACAATAATGGGATAATTGGATCATAAAATTTGAGAGCTGGAAAGGTCTTTAGAAATTAACCAGTCTAACCTCTCATTTTAGATGAAGATATTGGAATTCAGGAAGGTTATAATTTGTTGAAGATCACAAGCTAATCAGCACACACCACATTAAGAAAATCTCCAAAAAAAGAAAGCTATGTAAACAAATATAAGAAATATTAATTAATTAATACGGAAAACTATTTTTCTAGGTTGGGGCATGGAATATCTTGATTAATCAAAAAATTTCATTGATATTGTTGGCTTCCTTTAAGTTCTACCTAAAAACCCACCTTCTATAGGAAGTCTTCCCTAATTAATTCCAGTTCTTTCCTGCTTTAAATTATTTCCTTTTTACCCAATATAGCTTGCTTTGTATATATTTGTTTGCATGTTTGCACGTCTAGTTTGAAAGCTTATAAGCTCCTTGAGGAGAGGGACTAAATTTCCCTCCTCTTGTATCTCCAGCACTTAGCACAATGCCTGACACATAGCAGGCACTTAAATATTTACTAATTGGTTGAAAGAGGAAGTTTTACCGAAAAAAGAGAGAATGTTGTTAGAAATTAGTTTTATGTGTTTACAAAAACTCCACGCTAACAGAAATCATGAAAAGATGGTGGGTGACAGCACGGTGAACTCCTAACTCACATCCATAGGAAAGAAGTAACCAAAGCTGGGGCATTAGATATATTAAAGTACAGCTGACCTGTGGAAGGAGAAGTACTGGATATAAGTTAAAGGTGATGTTGAGGACATCAGGTGACATGAAGAAGTTCAGGTAGCATTTAGAGCAAGAGGAACTGAGAATCAGAGAAAAAAATCCTGCCAATTAATCTCTCTTATACTCAGCCACGTAATTCTTGATGCTTAAATGGAGACTTACTCTTGACTTACAGAAGTCTAAGTACTGCCTTTATCATCCCACCCCTAGCATCCTTTCAGAGATCTATGAGTACATGGTGCACCTAACCATTTTCTGACTGCAAGGATTACCCCTTTTACTCTCCCAGTTCCCCAACCTCCCACAAAGGTACCTCCGGGCATTTTCTCTTCACCCAGTCTCATAAACCATTGCTCTAGTGAACTGGCAGTAATAGAGCCTTACTGTGGGTTTGATTTACCAGAACAGAGAGAAATAAATTGAGAGGCAAATACCAGAGCTTTTGCAGAACTAGAGAGTCCTGCCTAGGAAACAAGGAATTTGTGTGCAGCTTTGCACAGAGAGTGGGCAGGGTTATACTGCTCCAGCAACCACCAAACAACAGACAGATTAGCTGGTTCCTTTTTGAAACAAAACAAGAATGTCTGTGTGTTTTTGAGTAATAATGCATAGGGAAGAATGACCCCCTTCAAAGAGTTTCTTAAACTTTAGGTTACCATAGGGTCATCCCACTCACTACCCTTGTCATTTTTCAAAAAAAAATATCAAATGAAATAAAAACTAAAACAAAGCTCAAAAAACCTCTTCATTTTGCCTCTTCTCTTTGAGAGTCATATTTCTTATCTTCCCAGTCTTTGCTGCCTAAAGAACTGTGGAGAGGTATGGGATCCTGAGGATGTGAAGGGGATAGGTATTACTGGGATAAGTGAGACTGAAAGAGAGAAGGTATGGATTCCCTAAAATGAGAGAGGTCACAGGAGACAAATGGATATCTCAGAGAAGGTATGAATTTCAATGATATAAGGGCAGTTGTGGTGTCTTGATAAATGCAGGGAAGAGATAGATAACATTTACTTCTGCAGAAAAAAACTGAAAGTAAATATTTGATTTCTAAAAAGAGCTACTTGCTGTTCAGATGCTGAGTGTGACTCCAGCTTGTGTCCATGGTTGCTAAAAGTGCCCTATTCAGCAACTCTTCAGAGGAACAAAAAAAGAGGGAAATTAATTGCCTTTTAAGCATTGCAGTGGCAGAACTGACCTATTTAAGATGCAGGGAGGACATTCTGAAAAGTATCTCTAGAGTTCTTATAAAGCTTTAATGCCCAAAGACAAATAAGTTGAAAAATCATGAATAAAATTACTAAAGTACTCCAATCTTTGCCTAATTATTTTTTCTTCTAGACTCCAAAAGAATATCTTTCTTGTAGCACTAAGCATGCCATGTGGAAGAACATACCCCCAACCCATTACATTGGCTTTCCTTCTAAGTACTGTGGTACAGGAAATGGAAGTGAGGATGCAGAGCATTTTATGTACTAGGTTCTGGGTGGAAAAGGTGGGGAGGATATGCATACAGGAAGAGAGACATTCTCCCTAAAAACTATATTCCTTCCAAGCCTATGCAGAACTCAGTATGGAATCAGTATGGAACTGGAGGGAGATATAAGATATAGGCTTGCTGGGAATTATTTCTTCTTATAAGTCTGTGTAGAACACATTTAGTCCTGACATTACCCCAAAGTAGGTTCTAAGTGGAAGGAAGCATTGGCAGGTAATGACATGGTAAGAGACTGAGGACAACCTCTTGTGAAAAAGACAGGATAAAAGAATACAGCAGGCAACTGATAGAGAGGGAAGAAGAAAATGGATGCAAAGGTAGGAAATTCCCCCACAAGCATGTCTAAGTAGTGTTGTCACTAAAAAAAAAAAAAAAAAAAGATATCCTCTCTTCTTTGTTGGAATTAAATGAATGAAAACTATTTAGTAAGTACTTACTATGTGTCAAGCATTGAGGATACAAACACAACTGAAAACAAGACGACCTTGCCCTTAAGGAACTTATATTCCAACTGGAAAAGACAGTATAAAAAGAGGAATCATAACAACATTTGCACATGTCCTCCCAACTGTGATTCCTATTCTGAAAAACCACTGCTGCAAGACTTAAATGTCTTGGAGATCCAGGGTTTTGAGGACATATTCAGATCATGAATTCTAAAATTTAATTGCTGTACAAGTTGCTAACTCCCAAGTTCAAATTCTAGCTCTACCATTTACAGCTTGAATGCATGGTACTTCAGCCTCTCCTAGGGTGTGATGGGATATTTATATAGAATCTTAAGGAGTTCTAAGAGAATGGACCCTAAGTATCCTGGTTTTCTCACTCTCTCAGTTTATATATAGTGTTAGGCTGGTAGTTGACTTGGGTGCAGAAATGAAACGGCTCCATACTTTGGGAATTTGTATTCTATTTTAAGTAAATGTCCTTTTGCATTGCTGCTGTATTAAGTGCAGTTAAGTGGAAAAGGTGGGGAGGATATGCATAAAGGAAGAGAGACATTCTCCCTAAAAACTATATTCCTTCCAAGCCTATGCAGAACTCAGTATGGAATCAGTATGGAACTGGAGGGAGATCAGTTAAGTGTTAAAAGGAAAGCTCAGAGAAAAAAGTGGGAGGTAATGAGTGGAGATTGAATATATGATGAATCCCAAGAACCTGGTATGATGGTAAGAAACTACAAAAGTAATAAAATTAAGTATTTATCCTCAAAGAATTAAGTGCAATTGAGAGTATATATAAACACAGGAAAAACTTGGAAACAATTATAAATCCAATTATTAACTTGTCTTCTGTGATTTTATTAGTTACTAATAAAAACAAAGACTAGCACTTAGTGCTAAGGCACTCCGCTAGAAATGATTGTGAAAAGTTGATGTTATTGGTCTAGTTATTAAATTAGTTTTGAATCTTTCCACCTCTAACTAGCCCAAACTCCTTCATCAACCAGTTTAACATCAGAGAATTTGTCAAATGCTCTGCTAAAGTCCAAAAATACTATCTACACTAGTCCACTTACTTTTTTAAAATGAATTTTAAAGCCCTCAGCATTTGCTCTAAGCCAGTCACTGTGCTAAGTAGTAGAAATATAAATTCCAAAAAGCAAGACAGCCCCTCCCTTCAAGGAGCTTAGAGGAAGAAAACATATAGAGGGTCTTAGTGGCCAAGAATGGAGTTTGGGGTCCAGGAAGTTAGGAAATTGCTTTCTTAGAATGATATTGTTTGGGGAAAGGGTATGCAGGCAGTGACATGATAAAAAAGAGAGTTATCTAGTTTTGTATGGCCTGTTCTTTAAAAAAAAATTTAACATTTTATTTTCAAAATATGTGCAAAGATAGTTTTCAGCGTTCACCCTTGCAAAACCTCGTATCCCAAATTTTTTCTCCTTCCCTTTCCCCATCCCCTCCTTTAGACATCAAATAATCCAATGGTAAACATGTGCGATTCTTCTATACATGTTTCCACAATTATCATGCTGCACAAGAAAAATCAGATCAAAAAGGAAAAAAAATGAGAGAAAAAAAGCAACCAACCCACAACAAGGTGAAAATGCTGTGTCGTGATCTACATTCGGTCCCCACAGCCTCTCTCTAGAGATGGCTCTCCTCATCCCGCGATGGAACTGGCCTGAATCACCTCACTGTAGAAGAGCCGGACCATCAGAATTGGTCAGGACATAATCATGCTGTTGCCGTGTACAACAGTTCTCTTGGTTCTAAATCACTTCACTCGGCATCACTTCACGTAAGTCTCTCCAGCCTCTCTGAAATCATCCAGCTGGTTGTTTCTTATAGAAAAATAATATTCCAGAACATTCACATACCACTGTATGACCTATTCTTGATGAAGCTCTGCTTCTTTTCTAACTGCTCACAAATGTGAGTCTTCTGGAACTTTGCTCACTGACAGATTTTACATACTGTCTCTTTCCTTTTTGAAAACCAGGATTACACGGACACTTTTTAGCCCTACAACACCCTTGCTTTCCTCCTCCCCACCCCCACCTCCGATATTTTAGATGTTGGCAGGGTTGTGGGTTTTCTTCTCAGTGCACTGGGTTGTGTACCCGAACTCGTTGGGTTCTGGAAGTAATCGGCTGCATTAACTACTTTCATTCTCTCCCTTCCAGTCCAAATACTGCTATCTTTGGGCAAGAGAATGTAAATAAAATAACCAGTGAGGAGTTGTGACTTTTTTCTGTTACTCGTAAACCCCTACACCAAATGTTCTCATTACTTTTTGGCTCCACCTTCTTCCGTCAACTGGTTAAAAAAAAAAAAAAAAAAAAAAAAGCTGTTATTTTCCTTAGGTTCCTTGCGCGCTCTGGAGTCGAGCTCTTGCCATGCTTCTTACAGGACCGTTCCTGCGTATTTATCTCGTTTCCTGCTAGTTATTTTGCAGGGCCGTTAAATTTTCAAGATGACTAAAAACTCCTTGTAAATCCAAAGCTACAAATCGTTGCTGGATTTATTGTTTGTTCATCGTCTGGACTTAAGTGAAGGAGAAAATGTTAAAGACAGGTTAAACTTTAAAAGGTCCGTCCACTTTTCCCCCTAAAAGGCAGACGGCTCTCAATGAAAGACTGGGGGGGGTTCTCCCCTCAGAGAGGAAAAAAAGAGCATCTTCTGTGAGGACTCGAGAGGCCCAGGTCTCCATTCCCTGCCTACAGGAGAGATCAGACTGCAGCGCCCCCCGCAGCACGCAGCCGCAAAGAACTAAGGGCCGCCCCACCCCCACGGGAAGTTTAGATTCCCGAGCAGTAGGAACCGGAAGCAGTGCAATTGAAGGCCGAATCCAAGTCCCTTCTACATTCCGCCTCGGATGCTCGGAGGAGGGCGGAGCCCGGAAGGGGTGGAAATGAGGATGCGGGTTGGGCGAGCGCCGAAATAGAAAGTGGCAGTTGGGCCGCCGTAGTTACTTCCCTGTGTTTTCGGTTGGGGCTCTGGGATGCTGATGGCGGTCCCGGGCGTGCAACAGTCTTCTCTAGCCAAGGACGGGATCCAGGCGCCGCCGCGGAGCCGGGCTGCTTTATGTCCCAGGCCTCCGGCCCGTCGCCATCCTCCCGTCTTAACCAAACACTCGCCGGTCTTTGCCCGCGTCCAGGTTTTCTTTTCTTTACGGCTCGGGCGCGTCCCCCCACCCCGGGATCCCAGGGACCCCGGATTGCCCCTTCCCGGCCTCGTTTTTCCCCCACCCTGACTCTAATCCCCCTCTCCCCCCTGCTCCCCAGCCCGGGCCCTGGTCAGATGGGATGCAGAGCTTGAAGATGCTGTTTCCTTCTGAGCAGGAGTCTCGGATGTCTCAGAACCCGGCACCGACCCGAAAGTCTCGATGCGCCCCCTGGGTGGAACAAAGCTCCGAGAAGAACCGGGCCCTGCTGGCAGTGCTGGCAGAGAGGAATGAGGCGGTGGCGCCTGTCGGGGCTTGGGTGGAGTGTGCTTCCCCGAGTAGTGAGGAAGCCCCGGCATCCGTGAGTGTGTCTTACCCAGAGTTGGGGTGGAGGAGAGTCTCTCCCCTCTCCCCCTGCCTTTCCTGACCCGTGCTAAGCCGTCAGTGAGCTGCCGGGTCTCTTCTAAAGTGTATGTAAATAAGGGTACCAGTGCCAAAATTAAGGTCCCAACCTGTGGCTTGTCTCATTTGCACAATAATGTAACCTTTATAGAGCACCCCTCAGTGGGGGGGGGGGGGGATGGACCAGGCTCTAGAATGGGCCTAAGGACTTACTGATCTTACTTAAGACTTCCCTTACCCCAAAATAATAAACCCAGGAAACAAAAACAATTGAAAAAATACGTAAAGTTTATGCATTAAGTGAAAAAGTCACAGGACGGGAAGAACCTCTTAATTCAGCTCCCTGCCTGAAGCTGGAATCCCAGTGTGGATATGGGAAAGTATAATAAACACTCCACCACTGTTTAGTTTATATTTTTGTTCTTATCTTTATTGCATAAATTATTTTCCTGACCCTGCTCTGTTTCACTCACCCTCCATTCACACAGATTTTGCCAGGACTGTGTTTTTGAACTATCAGCACAGGAATAGTCTAATACGTTAAAAATCTCAACCACAACTTGTTTAGCTGCTCCTCAATCTATGGACATTTAATCTAGGGTGGGGGTGGAGGTAGCAGAGAAGAGCCTGAAATACCCAGGTTCACATCCTGGGTTTGTGAATTACTTCCTTTGTGTTTTGGGAAAAATCACCGGAGCTCTCCATCTGTACAAAGAGGGGCTAGCATCTTAAAGATCTCTAACTGCTCTAAATCTGAACCTGTGTGACATAATCAGTATATGTTACAGTTAAATGTGCAGAAAAAAACTTTGCCCCAGAAAGGACAGAACTAACAGTAATGGTTGAAGTTGGAGAGAAGGGAGAAGGGAAAATCTAATAGAGCTACCCAGAAGGTGAACTGGCTACATTAGGGGTAGTAGTGGACCTCATGAGGGGTCTTGAAAGGGACCATTTGTCTGCGATTGAGGGGATTCTTGTTTAGGTTTGAATTGTATTAGATGGTCTTTGAATTTCTTTATAAGTCTGATTCTGGTTTGTGCATGTGTTATATTTTGTTAGGCAAGTCACATAACTCGGTTTCTCATCTGGGTAGTTTGAATTATACTCTAAGACCTCTGCCAATTCTTGATTCTGTGATCTTGTAAATTTTGGAGAATTTAGAAAGAAGTAATAGGACTTGTTGACTTATTGGGTGGGATGAGAATGAGAAACGAAAGATGATGGTTTCTGGAGTGGGTGACAGCTTTTTTGGAGTTGTCGCCTCATATATTTTGACTTTTTGTGACAACTCTGCCCTTCCCCTTCTTCTGGCTCATCCCTATTTACATATGTATATTCCTTACTGACCTGTATTTTAAGAGGTGAATCAAAAGTAATTTGGTTTTGAGAGTTTAAAAAGAGAAGTAATGTATGATTGGAAAGATACATTGGGCCATGTTGTTCCTCACACATGACATTATCTCCTGTTACCACCATACCTTTGCCTGTCATCCTTATACTTATTACATTTCTTCCTCACTTTTAGCTCAAACTACATTTCTTCCTCAAGAATCTGCTCAAATACCACCTCTATAAAAAGCTTTTCCTATTTTCTAGTGCTCTTCTATCCATAATTATCTTGTAATTTGCTTTATACATTTTCTAGTATGTAGTTTATATATATATATGCACATATATATTGTATTTGTTCTATGTGCATATATCTATGCATAAATAAATCATCAATATATTTATGTGTATACTTGATGTCTTTCCTAATAGCATACAAATTCCTTGAGGGTAGGTACACTTTGTATCTTTATCCATGGTGGTTTGTACATAGTATAAACATTTGTGATAAATGCTTATTGATAAAACATATAAGAAATGTTTGTATTGATTTGAGGAAAATAATGATAATCATGATAAGAAGAGAACCCTAATCAGAAATACAATCCTAATGAAATGGTTTAGTTCAAGTTGATGACAACACTTTAATCTGCTCTCTAGTTTTAATAAATGCATAGGCCTTGCTCTGGTTAGAATTGATTTATTCTCTTTTTTTTAAAAATGACTTTTCAATTCTGTTTAAAAAATAATTTGCTTTGGAATTCAGCAAATTACTGCAATTATAGTTTTTGGTTCCTTTGGCTCAATGCTAATGTTGCATTAAATTTTATAGTTCTGAACCCTATTGATGCCCTTATTTTTTTTCTTTCTTTTTTTTTCCCCTGAGGCTGGGGTTAAGTGACTTGCTCAGGGTCCCACAGCTAGGAAGTGTTAAGTGTCTGAGGTCACATTTGAACTTGGGTCCTCCTGAATTCAAGGCTGGTGCTCTATCCACTGCGCCACCTAGCTGCCCCCTGATGCCCTTATTTACAAAGGAATTTTAATCTGAAATTTAAAAATGGTGATCTGTGAAACTGAATTTTTTCCCCCCAGGATTTTATCCTAATTTTCTTTGCCCAGTTTATAGTAGGAAAGTCCAGGTAGGCAAAACTGCCTGGGCAGTGCAGCTTATTTTCTTGCTTTTTCTCGTATAAGGTTTCAGCATCTCATTTAGAAGAAGAATTAAAGGAACAACAACGATTAAAAGAAGAATCTCTGAAACGCTTCCAGGAGCAGGTGAAAAACAGAGTAAATCAGCAGATGAGGCTAAGAAAAAAGCAGCAGCTTCAGAAGTCCTGTGAAGCAGTAAGTTCAGTAATGGATCTCAATAAGAAATAGTAGTTTAAAAAAAATTGAAGTTTATTTATTGTTCACTTTGCTTTGGAGCTCTATTTGGCATAATTTTAAATTTAGAGCATGGAACAGAAAACCGTTAACTAGGAGACCTGGGTTCTATTACTAGCATATCATTGATATGTGACTTTCAAGGTTCTACAATTTTCTGTTTTTTAAATGGAACATTTAAACATTAATTGAACATCTACTACACTGTACTAAGTACCGGGAATACAAAAAGAAGCTAAAGACAGGTTCATATTCTAATGGGGAGAATAGGAAACAAACAAATATGTACCCATAAACTATATACAGGATAAATAAGAAATCAGTTTAAAAGGAAGGCACTAGAATTAAGAAAAGGTTGGGCAAGGCTTTTTTTAGAAGATAGGATTTTAGTTGATTAGAAAGAAGATGGGATTTTAGTTGAAACTTAAAGGAAGCCAAGAAGGTAATTAGGTGGTGCTAAGGTGAGAGAGCATTCCAAATGTAAAGGACAGCTAGGGGAGATGGCTAGAGTCAAGAGATAAATTGTTTCGTTCATGAAACATCAAGGGCAATGTCATTGGATTGAAGAATATATTGTGGGAATTAAGATGTAAGAAAGTAAAAAGGTCGGAGGGGATATGTGAAGAGCTGTGAATGCCAAGTAGAGGATTTTGTATATGATTCTGGAAACATTAGGGAATCACTGGACTTTATTAGTAGGAGGTCAGATCCATATTTTGGGAAAGTCACTTTGATAGCTGAATGGAATATGGAGTGGATTGGGGAGAGATGGGAGGCAGGCAGACCCATCAGCAGGCTATTTCAGTAATTTGGGTGGGAGGTGATGAGGGTCTTTATTAGAATGTTGACAGTGTCAGAGCAAAGAAGGGGGACGTATTTGAGAGATAGTACAAAGGTAAAACCAACAGGCCTTGGCAACAGTTTGGAAATAGGTGGTGAAGAAATAGTGAGGAGTCTCCAGTAACACCTAAATTTGTGACCCTAGGGGACTCAGAGAATGGTATTGCCCTTTATAATAATGGGGAGTTTGGAGGGGGGGGTAGATCTTGGAGGGAAAGGAATGAGTTTAATTTTGAACCCAGAGTTTAGGTTCTATTGGATTCAGTTTAGGATTCGTGAAAGATTTAGAAACACAAGAGTAATAGCAGAAAGGTTTGGGACAGAATGAATAGATTTGAGAATCATCAACAGAGATACAGGTGTTAAAAGCATGGGAGGTGATGAGATTATCAAGTGAAGTAGTAGAAGGAGATTGGAAGAACGTCTAGGATAACCCAGAGAGATAACCCTGACTTGACATAATAAGTCTGCTAAATATTTGTCTTGAAATTTCACAAGATAAAAAAAAATCTCTAAAGTACTTTGGAACTTTGAGGAATTCATTGAACAAAGGTGATATTTATGGCACTTAGTTTAGACTCATTGTATCCTTTTCCATATGTAGGCAGAAAAAGAAAGCACTATAGCCATGCAGTCTTCTGATTCAGCCTCACATTTAACCCCTAAAAGTAGCAAAAGCATTTATCAGAACAGTATGAAAAGTGTCATCCGAAGTACTGGTTCCAGCTTGCTACCTACTCAGATTCTTGGTGATATTGAAGAGGAAGCAAAAAATGAAAATGGAACATTCCAACAACAGACCCTGGCTGTAAGTACATTCACAATATTTAATACCAAATCCAAACTATTACAACTCCTCTATTTAGACAGTGCTTTGTAAATACCTTAAAGCATTATGCAAGTATGAGTTTTCATGATTGGGATACTTTATGTTATGGAGTGTTTTACATACATTATTTTATTTGATTATAAGTAGTTGTGTAAAGTAGAATAAAATATCAGGTAACACATTTGTATCTTTAGATGTTTTTATTAAAACAGCATTTTTTTTAGTAATTTTATTTTGTACACTTGATATTTTAGAATTCTGTATCATGAGCAATAAGTTAACAAGACAGTATATAGGCTACATGTTTCTATTTATGCATTTCCTTTTCTGTATACAGTGTTCTTTTTTTAAAAATTAAGTTTATTTGAAAAAACAGTGAGAAAAACAGAAAATAAATACAAATCAAAGTGAAACAAAAGAGAACATTGTCATGTGCCCAGCAGAACATCAGGGAGGATTCAAAATATATAATAAAAAATTACCAGATCAAGAAAGTATAGATATTAGTAAAAGAATTTGCATTCATGAATGTCCATTTTCTTTATTTCCTTATGAATTGTTCTTTGGTTCTCTGCTGTGCACCTTATTTTATTCTTTTTCCCCCTTCCATTCTCCCTACCAGCCCTAAGCAAACTACAGTAAATAAAAGATATATTTATGTATACATATGTGGACACACACACACACACACACACACACACACACACACACACACACACACACACACACACACACTTTTCCTATCTTTGCTGACTCTTTAATTAAATTCTGCTCCATAACTTGCCTTACTGTTACTTATCCTCCCCCCACCCTCATCCCTTTTCTTCCCTCATCCTTTGCTTCCCCATTTGCCCATCCGTTCTCCCTTGTTATTTTCTAGATTTGGGAGGGTGCTATACACTTTATGGTATATATGTAATGTTTTCTATAGAACCCATTCATAATGTGAATAGGTTTTCAGAAATATGAGCCCTCCTTGCCTCTCTAATGCCTCACTGTTCTTTCTCTGTACTTCATTTGTGTAATATGATTACTATTTTTATCTTAACTCTGCCGATCTTTCTTGTGAGCTAACCTAGTGTTGATGTGAATCTTAAAAATTTAATATGCATTTCCCATGTAAAAAAAAATCAATTTGTGTATGTCTAAATAGTTTATCCACATTAAGTTACTTAAAAATTATCTTTGATAGTGACTTCTATATGTTAAATTATCTTTTAATTTTGGGTTTGGTTGATAGAAAGTCCTGAGAATCTGCAAATTTGTTGAAAGTCCATTTTTTCTCATTAAAATTATCGATAATTTTACTGGATATGATATTTTTGGCCTGAGGACTAGTTCTTTTGGTTGTTGATAGATATGATTCCAAGACTTGCTTTTTTGTTGTTGTAGTTGCTGATAAGCCTTGTACAATTTTAATTATAGCTCCAGTGTATTTGAATTGTTTTTTTTCTTGTTTCTTGAAAATTTTTTTCTTTGATCTGGGAATTTCAAAATTTGATAGTAATATTCCTGTATGTTTTCCATAAAGGATCTCTTTTGAGGTGATGATATTCTACTTTCCTCTCATGTTCTATCACTCTAGGACAGTTTTCTTGGATTATTTCCTGCAGTATTGTATCAAAGTTCTCTTTTTGGTCACAATTTTGTCAATCCAATTATTCTTATATTTTCTCTTCTTGATCTGTTCTTCAGACCTGTCATTTTTCTTATGTTTCACATTATGTTCTTTTTTCTCATTCTGTATAATCTGTTTTGTTATTTCTTGATCTTTCATAGCATCACTGCCTTCCCTGTCCAATTCTGATTTTCAAAGAATTGTTTTCCTTTTTGAAACTCTACTTCCTTTTCTAATCGATTAGCTTTTTTCCCCATAATCTTCTTGTTTTTCTTCAATGGTTTTTATTTTTAAAGTTTTTTTTTTCTCAGTGTCTCATTTGATTTTTCAATTCTTTTTTGAGTTTTATTAATTCTCTCTGGGCAGGGAGCCATTTCATGTTACTCCTTGGGATAGAAAGTTTTTTTTGTTGTTGTTGTTTTTACACTAAAGTATCCTCCTCTGAAGATAACCCACAGATTCTGCTCTTCCTTGTTCCCATAAGGTTTCAGTGGAGTTCTTTCTTCTTTGTCACTTAGGGTTTTTTTTTTTTTTTTTTTTTTTTTTTTTTTTTTTTTTTTTTAATAAGAGATGTTAATGTAAGCTTCTCTAATGGTTGGGTGAGGGGATGGTGCCTCAAACTTCTTTCAGCTTTACCCTCTGACCAGGAACCCAAACCAAGAGGTTCCCCAAATTAATAGTGGGGATACCCAAAATAATAGCATTTTTTGTATCTCAAAGTATCCTGTTATCTAGGAAGAGTATAAAACAAAAGTACTAGATTTTAGTACTTAAAGTACTTAGTACAAGGTATCATATTTTCTTAGAGAATACAAAGAAGAATAAGATACTGTCTATCTTCATATTGTGTATGCATGTATGTATAGGCTAATAAGGGAAATAAATACCCTAAATACATGGTGTAATAGAAAGCTAAAACATGAGGTATGCATGATGTGACTAAATCTACTATATATCATTAGGAAAATTCCTGGAAGCTTATTGAATCAGAAATATATACTTTTTTTCTCCATCATTATTTATCTCTGATAGTATAACTTTCATAATTGGATTTTCAAGTTATGGTAAACTTGAGAAAAAATTACTAAAGCATTACTTAAATTTTACTTAACTAGATAATTAGAATCAATAAGCATTTATTGAAGGCCTATTATAAAGTGAGTACTTTTAGGTATAATAATAGTAAATGAAGATAGTTAACATTTATATATTACTTTAAAGTCTGCAATATGCTTTACATATTATATAATCTCTTTTCATTTTATCATTACAACAAAACTATGAATTAAATAATAATATTCCCATTCTATAGAAGAGGATATTGAAGATGACAATGCCTGGGGTGATTTTCCCTAGATCAATCAACTAATAAATGTTTAAGGTAGGGTTTGAATTCAAGTTTTCTCTACTCCTGAGTCCAACACTAATAATTTTACTATGTATCTGACTATGCAAAAGAAGTGAGGTTATTCTCAGGAAGACAAAATTAACTCAGATGAAATGATCAGAGAATAATATGAAACAGTAAGATGTGGGTATAAGTAACTGTGAAAGGATTCTTAGAAGAGTTGAAGACTGAGCTGTATTTTGATGAACAGGTAGTATTTGAATTATGTTATTTAATCATACCTGACTCATTGTGATTTTGGCAAAGATAATGGAGTGGTTTGCCATTTCCTTTCCCAGCTCTTTTTACATATGTGGAAACTGAGGCAAACAGTTAAACAACTTGCCCAAAGTCACACAGCTAATAAGTGTCTGGGGATGAATTTGAACTCAGATCCTAGTGACTACAAAGCACTCTATCCATTGTGCTATCTAGCTGTCCCAGTCACAACCTGATTGAGATGGAATATAAGAGTAGAGGGAAATAAAGTGATAGCAAAATTGGGGCTAAATGTTGAAGAATTTTGAAAGCAACCTATTGTAGATTCCCTTTAGTTTTTCTGAAACAAGCTGTTCATTTAAAAAAGCTTCAATAAAGTAGCCTCAATATGATGTATCTGCAAAGAAAATTCAGTTTTATGAAGAAAATGTGGATTAAAAAAAGTAAATATGTGCTTTCTGAACTTATCTTTCTTGTAATTTTTAATCTACTAGATGTTACTGGGTGTTATCTTTATTATAGAAACATTCAAGAACTGACTTCTCCATTTTACTCAGACCTGATTGAAGAGCCTGAAATATAATTTCACATTGAGGTGAATGAAGGTGATTCTTCTGGCAGGATTTAGTGAATTATCAATTCTATTGTGATTTAGAATCACAATAACATAGACTTGAAGTTGGAAGAAATCTTTGAGGTAAAATAGTCCAACAACCTTGTGTGTACCTAGGGTCTCTTTTTTTCTAGTATCCCTAACTTATGATTTATTCAGTTGCAGCTTAATTAAGTACTTCCAGTCACAAGATGCTCATTACTTTGTGTGAGTTTGTTCTTTTATTGGACAGTTATATGAAAATAATTCCTTAAATATCTCTGTTTAAGTTTTTCCTTATATGACACTTGTTTCCAGGTCCCTCATTATCCTTTTGTCTCTTTCTAAATGTTCCATAGTTTGTCATTTTTCCCTTGTGGACCCCAGAATTTAATACAGTATGTCAAATGTGGCCCAGCACATATGATAGACTATTTCTTTACTTATCCAGATTTTTCTTAGCTTATGGTACTTTGGTATGCTACTAAGAGATAATTTGCTTTTAATTCTAGATGTCTGGTCCCATGAGGAGTCAAACTTGGCTTTTCCTAATTTCCTAAATCACATGAGATTGAATAGTTCTCACAAGAAGAGATTTCAAGAAATCATATGATCTAAGCCCTTGCTTTTTAGTGAGCTATAGTCAAGTGATAATGATCCCTGTGGATGAAATTTCCAGAGCGTCCATTGTTCAGCTTTTTTTCTTTTATGGATATTGGAAGCATATGATCAGGATTGTTTGCTCTTCTCTTCATAGCCATTTTGTGTTTGTAAATACTATGCCCTACTTTAGCTATCTCTTTTCCAGGAAAAATTGCATAAAAGACATAAATGTCTCTGATCTTTTCTTCTAAAACCTTTTCATGATATAGGTTGTTTTTCTCTTTGCATTGTAAATTTTTTACATCCTATGGGAAATAAAATTAATAAAGGTATAAACTGCTGAGGTACATGGATTTGAGCAAAATAACTATTAACAGTGACATATATAACTTAAAGTGGGTAAAACCAGAAACCTCAATAAAGTCAGAAACTCCAAGGAGAAAGAGGGGAATCTCTTTATTGACACACAAGTGAAGAGATCATGCTATATATAGAGTAAAAATAATAGGACATTATTATTGGCTATACTAGGAAATGTGGGCTGGCATTCCCATGAGGATAATCACTGTCCCCCTTCTGACAATTAAAAAATGTTAATTGTTTTATGGGACCCATCTGAATCTTACAATCTTTGTGAGGGGATCAAAACTACCAGACTTGCTGTCTCCTTGGAGGAGATTAAAAACTCCCCTAATTATTCAAGGACAAGCAAGGACCAGGTTTACTTGTGAGGTTTAAAGATAGGTCATGTAAGTATTCCAAAGGCTACCAAATTATTCTAAGGACTACTAGTAAGAGAGACAACTTTTATAAATTTAATATAGAGAAAAACTTGAAATCCTGAGCTCAACTCAAGGGCATAGAAATGAAATTTAAGCAGAACAGAATCATTTACAATATGAAATCAGTACAATATGGAATCGGTTACAAAGTGAAATTAGTTTTAATTTCTTAATCCTTCTGAAGTCTGGAAACTAAATATAGTTTTTTAACTCTTAATCGCATTTAGTAGTCTATTAAGAGTATGACTTTGGTGGGGCAGCTAGGTTGCCCAGTGGATAGAGCACCAGCCCTGAAGTCTGGAGGACCTGAATTCAAATCTGGCCTCAGATACTTCACACTTCCTAGCTATGTTACTCTAGGCAAGTCACTTAACCCTAATTGCCTTAGCAAAAAAAAAAAAAAAAGTATGGCTTTGGGAATGAAGTAGAAGACTATTTTACAAGAGTGAGCTGGAAAGTAGCTTTTGGTGGCTGTTAGGAAGGTGAGATTTGTTGGTATTAATTTTATTTGACTGGTAGTTCTTAAGATTTTCTCAAGTACCACCTATAGATATATGGGAATAAAGGCTAAATAAAATGGCAACTTTACTCACAAAATCATTGAAAATATATGTGTGAGGAATCTACTTATTTGAAGATGACAGTGATCACTATGTTTATCTGCTGCTTAAAAGAAGCTAATATGTTACCCAAAGTCCTTTTCACATTATGCAAATATACATATTATACTTTGATATGAAACCATGATTGTGATTTATAAAGGCTAGCATGATAGAAACTTTGCTTCTGGCTCACTTTATAACCTTCATGATGCTTTTGGTTTAAAAGTCAACCTAAAGGTTGGGTAGGTAGGTAAAACAATGGAGCAGCAGCCCTGGAGTCAGGAGGATCTGACTTCAAAAGTGACTTCAATCACTTATTAGCTGTGTGGTCCCCAGCAATTCACTTAACCTTAGCTGCCTTCAAAAAATCCCCCAAATCACTAAACCTTTACATAGTTAATATAGGTGCTTTCATTACATGCAAATGAATATCTGCAACACTTTTTTTCCCATATATCTATAGGTGGTACTTGAGAAAATCTTAAGAACTACCAGTCAAATAAAATTAATACCAACAAATCTCACCTTTCTAACAATATTTGTGATAAAGGGGTTTAAAGTTTATATGATTTCTTACTGCAGGACTTTTACAAAGGAGACTTTGATTCCCTGGCCACATGGCATAATGCAGTGCTGCCTACTATTTGGCAAATAAGAGCAAGAATAATTTGTGATACTTTATCTTTTATAACCTTAGTTGCACATATGCCTCATTATGTATTGTAAATAACTTCTTGACTTGTTTAGACACCATGAAACTAGCTTATTGAAGTCTAATACTTTTAGGTGACAAATGCCACTTTATCTTTGAAAGGAGATAAAATCCTTTAAAGACAATTAAAATCTAGAAAGAGGTTATATACTGGGAGATCAGAATTGGAATGAGTGAAGGAACCTGAAATTTAGATTATTGTTTAATAATCATCTGAAACTTTATCATCTTTGCATATTCTTTGCCAGAAGTTTATGGACCTTGTTTTTTCTCACTTTAGGAAAATTATATTATGTCAATATTTCAGAAAGATGGTTATGACTTTTCCCACCATTAAAATGTATGACACGAGACAAATCCACTCTTATTTGCTCCTGTCTTTAGCTGTCTCTATAAAGGGAAATTGTTGATTATATACTCTTTCTTCCTCCAAGGAGAGTCCAGTACTAAATCTATTATCCTGTAGTCTTATTTAAGACGAGCTGTACTTTAAGGAAAAGTAATAAATACCAATATAATGGGTGGCAGAATGAATATGTAGGAAACATAAATATTAATAAAGGACCATGTAATAGCACTTTTGACAAATGTAATATTAAAAATAGCTCATAGTTTGAATTAATTGTGGAAGAGAAGTTACAACAAAGAATTTAAAGGAAAGTTGAGTTGTTGTCTTTAAATGGGAAAAGGATAACCCAAAATAGGAGAGTGTATGTAGAAGCTAGAAAAAAAATTTTTTAGGAATAGCAAAAACAATTAGGTTGGCAAAGAATAGCTAAAAGAAGAATTCCTGGTCTGAGATTTGCCCATCTCATCCCATTTGGTGAGATGATTATAGTAATAATACTAACAGCAATTTATACAGAGGTTTAAAGTTTGCAGCACAGTTTCTTTTTTTTCTCAATATTTTATTTTTCCAAATAATGTGTAAAGACAATTTCAACATTCATTTTTGTAAGACTTTGTGTTCCAAATCTTTCTCCCTCTTTCCCTTACCTCCTCTTTCCTCAAGACAGCAATCTGATTTAGGTTAAATATGTGCAGTCCTTTTGAACACATTGCCATATTTGTCATGTTATACAAGAAAAAAAAAAAAAATCAGACCAAAAGGTAAAAAAACCATGAGAAAGAAGCAAACAAACAAACAAACAAAAACTCAAAAAAGAAAATGCTATGCTTAGATTCATATTCAGTCTTTATAGTTGTCTCTTGATGCAGGTGGCATTTTCCATCTCAAATGTATTAAAATTGCTTTGAATCATCACATTGCTGACAAAAGCCAAGTTCATCATAATCGATCATCACGTGATCTTGATACTGTGTTCAGTGTTTTCCTTGTTCTTCCTTCACTTAAGCATCATTTCATGTTTTTCCATACTTTTCTGAAATAAGCCTGTTATTTCTTTTTTTCCTTTATAATCCAATATTTATAATTCATTTTAAATTTTTAATAGTATTTTATTTTTCAAAATATATGCAAAGGTAGTTTTCAACATTCACTTTTGCAAAACCTTGTGTTCCAAATTTTTCTTCCTCTCCTCTCCCCTCCCCAAGACATTCAGCAATCCAATGTAGATTCAGCATATGCAGTTCTTTTAAACATATTTCCATATTCCTCATGCTGTGGCAAAAAAAAAAAAAAAAAATCAGATCAAAAGGGGAAAAAAACCCTAACAAAAAAAAAATGAAAATACTATTCTTTGATCCACATTTATTCAGTCTTCATAGTTCTCTTTTGATGTGGGTGACATTTTCAATCACAAGTCTATTGGAATTACCTTGGATCACCTCATTGGTGAAAAGACTGTCCATCACAGTTAATCATCATATGATCTTGTTACTATGTATAATGTTCTCTTGCTTCTATTCACTTTACTCAGCCTGAATTCGTGTCAGTCTTGCCACACCTTTCTGAAATCAGCCTGCTTATCATTTCTTATAGGACAATAATATTCCATTACATTCATATACCATAACTTATTCAACCATTCCCCAACTGAGGGGCATCCACCCAGTTTCCAGTTCTTTGCCGCTACAAAAAGGGCTGCTACATTTTTGCACAGGTGGATCCTTTTTTTCTCTTTTATGTCCTCTTGGGATTCAGACTCAGTAGTGACCCTGCTGGATCAAAGGTTATACACAGTTTGATAGCCCTTTGGACGTAGTTCCAAATGACTCCAGAATGATTGGATCATTTCACAATCCTGTTAACAATGTGTTAGTGTTCCACTTTTCCCACGTTCTTTCCAAAATTTATCATCTTTTCCTGTCGGTTTAGCTAATTTGAGATGTAGCTCATTTTCAGAACAACACTGATTGGTAGTAAAAGTAAAAAAAAATACTTCACTTATCTTAGATGAAGTCTCTGAGTAGTTATAAGTTGCTGCTGGCTATACAGTAGGTGATTAAGATAGGATTCAAAACCAGATCTGATTTCTAAGTAGGATGATGCTTTTATGTTATATCTTGCTGCCTTTCAAGATGGGAAGTATCCAATAGTTGTGTGTATTAATCTAGACTTTTTGAGTATTTTTGTATTTACATTTAAAATAAGAGTATGAAATATCAGAAACTTGACTAATAACTCTTAAGATAAAATGATGAAACAAAAATTGCTGAGTTGAAATAATGAAGATAATAAAGTTGTTATACAAAAATATTATCATGAGGTAAAAATCTCCTGTTGAAAATACTTCTCTTGTTGTAAGTTGGCATAAATTTAATAGCAAGAGCCTATTTTCCTGTTAGAACACTTGTTAATACCTATACCGATACCAATACCAATGTTACTGGTATTAATATTTGCTTCTTCTTTTTTTTTTTTTCCTCTGCTTTCTTTGGCAGCTTAGCCAAACTGTGAAGCAAGCCCGTAAACAACTGGCATCCCGAAAAAATACTGATGGAGAGAAGCCATTAGGACTTTCAGAAGATAGCACAGACAGTAGTCCAACCCAAGAGGTAAATTAGTTTTCTAAGAAACTCAGTTGAGTTAAATAATAATTCAGAGTGAACTCTTAGATTATGAATGGAAAAGATCCAACTTTAAAGAATATTCTGTAATTGACAAGTTTACAGGTTAACATTTCATTCTCCAGTTTTTTTTATATTTTCTTCAAAGATCCCAAGACTGGATACTGAACTCATATAATCTTTTGTTAATTTATAGAATTCCTTTTGAATTTTTGATGAGAGGCTTTTATAAAATTTCTCCATTTCATCCTTTAATAATATCTGTACTTTCTCCATTTCTAGTTGTCTGGATATAATTTTCTGGATGTCCTAACAGCTTATCAAATTCAACATTCTAAAATCCAATCTATCTAAATAGCTATCTAAAACTCAATTTATTATCTTTTCCTTTCCCTTCTAAATACCATCCACTTCTCCAGATTTCTTGATGACACCATTATCCTTTGTCACATAGCTTTAAATTCATCTGAAACTTTTCCCCTTATTTCATTCCCATATTCAGTAAGTTTCTAATTTTATTGATTTTATCTGGTCTTTGTTGCTCTTCTTCTTCTTTTCCACTCCCCCCCAAGGCTGGGGTTAAGTGACTTGCCCAGGGTCACACAGCTAGGAAGTGTTAAGTGTCTGAGACCAGATTTGAACTCGAGTCTTCCTGAATTCAGGGCTGGTGCTCTTATCCACTGTGCCACCTAGTTGCCCCCATCTTTGTTGCTCTTCTTTCTGCTTGCCTTGCTGCTATTGTAATAAAAGTCCTTATGTCCTATTATCTGTACTTTTGCAGATGATAATCTTCCTAAGGCATAGGTCTAACTATATCATTCTTCAGGTCAGAAATCTTCAATGATGTCCTTTTATCTTGAGGATGAAATATAGACTCTTCAAGCTGCTGTTTAAGGCCTTCCACAATCTGGCTTCCAGGCTTTCCAGATAATTAATAAAATTCATATATAACATTCATGGATTCTGAGGTACATTCAAATGGACTACTAGCTTTTTCCTTCTCTTACCCTGAAATCAGTATTCTATATATCTTCACAAATACTGGCTTGCATGTCTGAAATACATTCTTTCTTTACATTTACCTTTTAGAATTCTGAGTTTCTTCCTCAGGTATCACTTCTTAGCAGAAACCTTTTTCAGTTCCTGTCTCTTTCCTCTTAGTTTTAGCACCTTCTTCCTCCTGGAACTACTCTGATCTTCATGCTGTATCTCCCTTCATAATCAATAGATTTTAAAAATTTTAAGGGAAAGGACCATTCTTTTTTTCCCCTTGCACCTCAAACATCTAGCGTAGTGCCTTTATATAAAATGAATGTATAATAAATGGATAAATTTTGTACTGACTCTTAAAGTTAGCTTTTTATTAAACATATATTTGAATACTAATGTGCATCTGTTATTCCTTTCTGTAATAATCACAACTGATCCATATCTACCCATTCTTTGCTATTCCTGTCCATGTCCTTTCCCAAATCTTTCATAAAATATCTAACCATACCTTTGATGTCTTTCTTCTTTAAGGTTTTCTGGGTGCCAGTATGACCCTTCAGGCTGCTCATGTGATATGCCTCATTTTAATTATATGAGTAACCTACCCTCCTTTTTCTGATGACAGATTTTCTGGATGATACCTTTTATTCTATTTTTTGCATATAAGTAATTTGTAATATATTTCAGTTTACTTGTGTCCATTATTGCAAATCTCTCTTCCTACTAATTTACTTGCTGTTTTGCTATCCTTGAAAACTGGTATGTATCCATCAGCAGCCATATAACATTACTAAAAGAAAATTTTAATGGGCATATATATTTTTTTTAATTAAAACTTTTTCTTTTCAAAACATATGTATAGATAAGTTTTCAACATTGTGTTCCAAATTTTCCCCTCTCTCCCTTGCCCCTTCCCCTAAAGGCAAGTAATTCAAAATATGTTAAACATGTTAAAATATATTAAATCCAATATATGTATACATACTTATACACTAATCTTGCTGCACAAAAAAAGTCAGATCAAAAAGGAAAAAAATAAGAAAACAAAATGACAACAGAGATGACAACAAAAAGAATAAAATCCTATGTTGTGATCCACACTCAGATCCTACAGTCCTCTCTTGGGTATAGATGACTTCATCACAAGGTCATTGGAACTGGCATTAGTCATCTCATTGTTGGAAAGAGTTACATCCTTCAGAATTGATTATTATAATCTCTTTGTAGATATAAACTGAAAAGCAGGATGATTTATTGGATAGAATATTGGACTTGTCAGGAAAACTTGTTTAAATCCTGCTCTAGGCAGTTACTTATGATACTTAGGGAAAGTCTCTTAACTTTTTCTGCCTCAATTTCTTCATCTATAAAGTAACTGTAGCACTTACCTCAAAGGAATTGTTTTGAGAATTAGATTTGATAATATTTATAATGTGCTTTATAAGCATTAAATTGCTATATAAGAACCATTATTACAAACTTTTGACTTAATTAATTTCTTAATCGCATGTCATATTTTCTAAATTTTTTTTTTACCATTCTTTATTGTGCTTACTTTTACTTTGAAGTCCCTGATACTAAGCATGTATTGATTTGATTTAGAGGATCTTGTCAAGCACTTCATAGAATTTCTTTTTTTCTTCTCTGAACCAAATGTGTGCCTATAAGTTGTAGTTATCTCTATGGGAATTTTTTTGCTTATGTTCATCAAAAACCTTTCAAAGAAAGCTGATCATATATCTCATGTAATGATATTGCTTGTTGTCTTTAAGCATAATGAACTAATTTTTTCAACTACTCTATTCACCTTATCCTTCTATTTATCTGCAATTTCCTTCTGTCTTCTTGCTTTGTACATTGAGGATGTCAGTGTTGAACTTATTTAATTATAAGAGAAATTGAGGGAGCACTGACAATTAAATTTTATGTTTATAGAAGGTCTAAAAGATTTGATTCTTTGCATCTTCTAATCCCTTTTCCAGTACTGACAATCATCACTAAAGAAGAGAAAGGGAGCATCTTCCATCTGAGGAATGTTTCATATTTTTATTTCATGAGTTACTTTGGCCAAAGCTTAGTAGTCAAGCTACTAGTTTATGACCTCTCTGATTGAAATAAGCTGGCTTTCAGATCACAGACATGGTATTCACAGCTTGGTAGAACTTGCTTGAGCTTTATTGACATAGTCTAGGTCACCTCCACATTGTGTTGAGGCTTCAGAGTAGTATTTTTATGAAGCTTTGAGTAGTTGAAGGGAATATTGGGGGAAGGGAGAGAAGGGAATAAACATTTATATTGTGTCTGCTATGTGCCTGTCATTGTGAATATATTTCTTTTAGGTAAGTCCAAACAAATGTACTTTTTCCTTTTTTCCCCCCAGTTTATGTTTAATGCTTTTTTGCTCTGAACTAAATCCTTATTACCTCTAGAGCTATTCAGTGATGTAATTTCAACTAGTAAATGATTACATGGGGACACTTGACCACTTTATGGGGTTTTGTGATTGAATGCTGGGCCTGGAATCAGGAAAATCTAAGTCCAAATCTTTTCTCAGGCCTTTATAACCTGTGATCTTAAAGCAATCATATAACTTCTTTTCTTAATATCCTACCCTGTAAAAGAGATAATTGTAACACCTACTTCATAAAATTATCATGAGGATCAATTGATAGTCTGGATATAAAGTTCTGTACAAAGGTGAATAGTTGTTACACTGTTAAAACTCTATGTTCTAACATTTTTTAAAATAGGGTTCATATGAAAGTGGTCTAGGACATCATCCTTTGTTGTTACATATTTAATGTTCTGCAGACAGGTACATAAAATGACTGCTTTTTGTAGTCAAATGAGTATTGAGATGTAAGCTCATCTTCTATAGACTCAGTAAAAGCAACTTTAGAATAACTTCTGTTCATGCTTAAGAGATGGCATATGATAATGGATAGAATTCTAGATTTGGAATCAGGAATATTTAACTATGAATGTATCACCTAGGTAATAAGCACTAGATACAGAATTTGAATCTAGGCTTTATGGAGCATAAAGGGATTATATTCGGTTTAAGGATTTACTGGCATTTTCCCAGGCTGTCCCCTGCCTACAATACTTTCCCTCTATTTCTCTGACTTACTGACCTCCTTGGCTTGCTTTAAGTCCCAATTATAATCCTACCTTCTACAGGAAGCCTTCCCCAACCCCCTCTTAATTCCTATACCTACCTTCTGATAATTTCCTATTTATTCTGAATATCGTTTGTTTGTAAATATTTGTTTGCATCTGATCTCCCTCATTAGATTGTAAACTACTTGAGAGCAGAGATTATATTTTGTCCTTTTTGTGTCTTCAACACTGCCTGTCACACAGTAAATGTTTTAATAAATTTTATTGATTGATCTTTTGAGGGATGGAACAACAGGAATAAATCCAGTTCAACAGGAAAGCATCAGATTTAAGGGGCATGATAGTTTAGTTTGACTTAAAAAGAGCAATAGGTTCCTTTCTAGAGGTTTTCAGATAAAACTTTTGAAACTTCTTGTCAGATATGTTACAAAGGGAAAATCTTTAAGTGTGATTTAGACCAGATTAACTTCTCAAGTCCCAGCTTTGTAATTCTATAATATGAAATAATTTGGGAAAGATAGGGTGATGCCACATGGAGAGAAGGGATAAAGATGGGGAAGGAGGGGAGAAAATGGACCTTGGATGTCACATCAAGGAGTTGGAACTTTAATCAAAGTTAGCTCCCATTGATTCAATTATCATTTATATGCTCCTGGTTCCCAGATCTGTATTTCTGTCTCTAGTCTCCACTGAGTTGCAATCCTACTTCTTCAATAGCCTCTTGGAAATGTCAAACTAGAGGTCGCATAGACATACCAAACTCAATATGTCCAAAACAATATTAAATTTTCCTTAAATTCTCTACCCATAATGTTTTAAGGGCACCACCATCCTCCCAAATCCTTCCTGATCCCCAGTGGCTAATGCCATTATAAAACTGAAATGGGATAATGTATGTAAATACTATATAGTCTTAAAGCAGTATGTAAAGATCAGCTATTGTTGCTGCTATTGTTAGTTATTATCTTCTCTATGTAGTCAATTATAAGTCAATAGCAGAACTCAGTTTTTGCCTTGTCAGGAACTTGGCGGAACAGCTACTTCTCTGCGTAAACTCTCCCCAGTGACGTACTTTCTGAGGTCTTTACAAACACAGAATATTTAGCAGCACTGTGTTTTAGAGTGTTAGTTTGGCTCCAGAATGCTGGTAAAAGGAGGTAATTGAATCAGGATTATCAGATCCTAAGGTCTGACATGGAGCATTGTGTGAAGCATGCTCTAGTGATTTGACTGATGTTTTTCCAGAAAGTGTGCTATCCACAAACTTGATTTGAAATCATTATTCATAAGAAGGGAGGATTAAATCAGATTTAACAGCATTGTATAAAACAATCTTATGAGTCAAAGGCGCCACTCAGTTTAAAGTATTATTTTTACATTGAAATCAGACTGTGTACTTCCTCCTCAAAACTATTTCTGTGTTTTCTGGGTAAGCCATCAGAGGAAAAAAAAAAAAAAAAAAAAACTCAAGTCCTTGTGAGCAGACTTTGTTTTGTGAGTGAAATCAAGTTTATTACCCTTCCCCTCAATTCTAGACTGCTTTCTATTCCCTTAATTACAAGGGGTGGGAACCTGTCACTCTGGACAGGAGGAGGATCTGTAACTCCAGTTGCTCTAAACTATTTCCTTCTTCGGTTTTCCTTTAGTCACATCAGAATCATCCTGGTTGTAAATATTAATTCAGCTTTGAACATAGAATCAAAAAAATGTCCTTGCTTATCTTTTTACCAGATTATAAAGCCATGAACTTTTTGGAATTGTTTCCACTGTAGAGCACAAGAACAAGTGGCAGTCAGTATACTGATTGATGTCTTTTGCAATCAGACTTAGGGGGTATGATATTTGTTGGCATATATCACCTATAATGTATCAGACTTAGTCTTTTAAAGTTAGTGAGAGCCTCACTGAGGTCTTTCACCAATGCTTAGGGTATGCCACTCAAATATTGCCCCTATTTCAATAAGGTAAGAGGGAAAGTACTCTCCTCCAGATGAGATAGATCTTTTCCTTCTAATCCAAAGGAAGAAGAGAGGGAATAGCAGAAAATAAACTCTAGAGTTAAGGCAGGAGCTAGCTAGGACTATAATGCTGCAGTTGTTGCTTTGGCAGTATAAAGTTAGATTCTGGAAAGTTGATTAGTATGTCTTTATTATCCCTTGATACACCAGATGAACTCAGTCTACTAAGTCTTATCCCAAGACTTTTGATGAAACCTTAAGAGTATTATTTTTAATGTATTGCCCTTTCCCAGACAATTAATGTTTTGTTTGTTCTTTTTCAGAAAACATATTTTGGACAAGGATCATCTGTTAATGAAGATGAGAAGGGTATGGAAAAGCCCTTTCCTAACCATCTTCCAGGCAAAATACAAAACAAGGAAACTAAAGAAGTAAGTGAACCGCAGGAAATAATTACTTAGAATTTGACATAGAAGTTGCCAAGACTATGCTGCAACTGATTTAGGGATATAGCATTAAGATCTGGGAAACTTAAAATATCTCTATTACAGTCTTCCATTTTACCTAGATTACCCTATTTGAATTACCTAGTGTTGAAATCATGGTATATTATCTTTTTAAAATAGCCTTTTATTTTTCCAAATACATTCAAAGATAGTTTTCAACATTCACCTTTGCAAAACTATGTGTTCCACATTTTTCTCTGTCCCTTAGACAGCAAGCAATCTAATATAAATAAAAATGTGGAGTTTTTCTGAATGGATTCCATATCCATCATGCTGCATAAGAAAAATCAGATCAATAGAGGGGGAAAAAAAAAAAAGGGAAAAAAAAAGCAAACAACAAAGGTGAAAATACTATTCTTTGATCCACATTCAGTCCCTATAGTTGTCTGTCTGGATATGGATGACTCTTTCCATCACAAGTTTATTGGAATTGCTTTGAATCAATCATAGTATATTATCATTGTCATATTATCTCTATCTTGAAGTAGAGGCAGTTTAGATTTTACAAACTTTTTAAAAATTAAAACACTTTTCATCATGGATTTTACCAGTGAGTGGACAAAAGCATTTATTCCCTGTGAAATCCTATAGAGATCCCTATGTTGAGCAGCAAAAAGTAACAACCATGTAGGATTTGTGTTGAAACTTGTTAATATCATTAAGATTTGTGGAGTTCGAGTAAGAATTCCATGTTCTGTCTTATATCCTAAAATGTAAATTACTCTTAAGGGTTGTCACTGAAGTATAAAGTAGTATCACTAATGTATTTTTTTCATTTGTAAACAAAAAAAAATTTTGTATTTTTTGTGTGTGTTTATCATCTAGTATGAAAACTGATATCTTCCAGGGAATCTGCAGAACAGATTGAAGAGGAGGGGGAGCCACAGAGAGTAATCTCAGGATTAGGGGTGGAGTTTCCTAGCACTGTTACTGTAACTGATTTAGTAGAATAAAATTAGTACTGCCTGGGCATGGAGCTAAGAGAATAATGTCCTATTTTATTCCATTGTGTCAGAATTATTCAGACTATTAAAATTGCCCCATACTGTAGCCAAGAGTATTTTTCCTTGGAAAATTTCCTTTGTGGACTATTTATATATGGAGTTGTGTCTTTGTAGAAAATATCTTATTGGCTATGAGTATTTCCCTCAAATGTCACTATAGCAAATGAAAGGAGAGAAGTTGCCTCTTAAAGGCCACCAACAAGCTTTACTTAGTCTTTATGCTCAGACCTTCAGCAGAGATCAGGCAGAAGAGTGCAAACAGAAGTAACTTGGATTGGAGTTGCTAAGATTAAACTGGAGTTGATGTTGGGAGAGTAAGCAAGAGACTGGGAAACTGGGAACATAGTTTAAGGTTACAACTTTTGTTTCCTTCAATTTTGGCTGCTAGACACTAGAACTTGTAACCTTAGAACTAAGAATCCTCTCTCCAGGTCATTGAACTTTGCAATGTAAATAGTTTCTTTTGGCATTAGGAATGAACTGAGTTGGCATACTGCAATTCCTAGGGTAAGAGATAAATCCCATTGACAGTACAGCTTTCATCAACCCAGTGGGCTAGGCATAACTTCTTCTCCTGACTTATTTCAATATCTTCCCTTTAGGTGATTTCATTCATTTTAGATACTAAGTTATTGGAAGCATGATGACACACACCATTTGAGTGGTTCATAAGTGTCACCAGCTGTAATGTGGTACAATGCCTAAGCCCTGAAAACAGTGATTGAATTGTATGTTTTATGGCAGCTGGGTGGGGGTTTTTCTTGTTGTTATTGTTCAATTTTTTGTTAACTTTACCCTGTCTGGGAGTTATTATTTTCTGGTCACTTAGAATTTGTAAAAGGAGACTTAATGTATAGTCCTTAGAAATTCCTTCATAAGAACATAGGACAAGTCTCTAGTACATTATAAACATGTTGTGATTCTTATCTTTCTGGTATAGTTGTTGGTGCTGTGTGGTAGTGCTTAATTTGCTCTTTTTTCCCCTTTGAGCAGGCTGGAATAGAAGATGTTAGTGTTGAGTAGTTACACAGTTAAAGAGGAAACTAGCTAAAGACCTTCAAAGTAATAAAGAGGGTGGTAATAGATTATAAGCTCTTTAAGCAAAGGAGAGAGTGTGATAGGAGGAACTCTATCTCATGCTGTTGAAAAATTAATCTTTTTTGCTTTTCAGCATATATACCATAGCTTTCCCCTCCAATTCTTGCTTTCCCCCTCTCTATTATGCTAGTCATTTGTCACCTTTATGTATTTGTCTCTGTATTTCATTTAGTCATAGTAAGTGTTAAGTATATTGAGTGATTACTGTGTGCAAGGCACTGTACTCAAATGGTTATTACTCTTTTCATCTAATGATATAGAAACCCTCATCAGAATTATCATCTTTGTATTATGATTTAGGTGGGAGTTAAACCAACTTTTTTTTTATTTTAATAGTTTTTATTTACCAGATATATACATGGGTAATTTTACAACATTGACAATCGCCAAACCTTTTGTTCTAATTTTTCCCCTTCTACCCCCCCGCCTTGAGATGGCAGTAAACCAATTTTTTTTAAGGTGAACATTTTTTTGACATTTTCCTTCTTGTGGAAATTAATATTTTTATAAGTATATAAAAATTTACTGATAATTTACTGATGTATATTTACTGATAATAAATCATAGAAATGTTTTTATAATAGATTTTTATTTTTAAAAATACATGCAAAGATAATTTCAACATTCACTCTTAAGGTGAATTTTTAAAAATCAAAAAGGTAATAATCACTCGAATGAATTCTTAGTCTGAAAGGTTTTGTTGTTTTTGTTTTTATTTTGATGAAATCAGATTAAAGCTTTTGTAATGCTGGTATTAGATGGCAGGAGTATCCCTGCCATTATGTCATATTAGCCTTTTTGTTTATTTCTAGGGGGTTCTTTAGAGTTTGAGTAGTCATACTAAAATTTACATAATAAGTTTGTTGTAATTGAATTCTGTTTTAATGGAAGAAATGAATTTCATCTTCCTCTTTGCTATGTTACTAAGGATATATTTCAGACTCCTGCTTCTCCTACATTCCCATGAAGGGAAGTGAATCTGAATTACAGATAATTAGACTCTGAAATTTTAGAATCCAGGCTTTTTTTTTTTTTTTTTTTGTAAGGATTGGATTCAATCCTGAATAAATTCATAGCATGTACAAAATACCAAGATTAGTGTTAATTTTAAGATATTCATCTCACCAAACTATCTGTTGTTTTCTACTCTGTGGACTTGATTGATTGATTTGGCTTCTTTTGTTCTTTTGTTTTTCATTCTGTTATGTGTAGTTTGTTTTGAGTTTGTGTTCTTTTTAAATTTAGCTCAGTGTTGAAAAATGAAAGAACAAGAGAGTATCAATAAAAAAGTACTCAGGTTAACTTAATTTGTAGTTTAAATGTAGTTGGATTGTTTTATAGGTTCATGGTAATCCTCAGTCAGGATTAAGAAATGAATTACAATATTTACCAACATTTGAATATGGAATAGACCAAGAAGAAGACAAGAAAGAGGTATGTGAAATACGCTAATTTAAATAAACTGCTATTGAATTTGTGCATTCATGAAATAGTGTATGATCAAGAAACTAGGTGCATCAGTGGCCTAGTGTGCTAGGTCTGAAGTCAGGAAGACTCATCTTTCTTAGTTCATATATAGCCTTATATACTTACTAGCTGTGTATTTCTTGGCAAATCACTTAACCCTGTTTGCCTTAGTTTCCCCTGTAAAATGAGCTGGAGAAGGAATTGGCAAATTACTCTAGTATCTTTACAAGAAAATCCCAAGTGGGGCCATAAAGAGTTAGATACAATATTTTGCAAATTATCTCAAGTTTTCAGTAATTTAGTTACCATAAAAAAGTGTATTTTCAGCAAATTCTGAAATATTAGAACAATCCTAAGTTATGCTTAATGATTCATATAATTTTGATTTGCTTCAATAATTTAAATCTATGCTTTTGATCAATTCAGGGGCTTTTCCTTGTTCATTTCATTGCCTTGTTCAGACCTAAACTTAGTTTAAACTTAAATACTGGACATTATGCCAATAGGATACACAAACCCATTGCCTGCCAATAATAATAATAACAATAGTAATAGTAATAGCTAGCTAACCTTTATATAAAGTCTTCTATGGGTTAGGTACTGTGCTAAGTGCTCCACAAATATTAGTTCATTTTATCCTTACAACAATCCTGAGAGATAGGTTGCTATTCTTATTTCTGTTTTACAGATGAGGAAATAGGCAGACAAAGATTAAGGTACTTGCCCAGAGTTATATACCTAGTAAGTGTCTGAGGTAAAATTTGAACTCAGGTGTTAATCTATTGCACCACTTAGCTGCTCTCAGAAAGATTGTTTCCTAAAACATTTGTTAACCATAATAGCATTTGACTTAATGTTACTTTAACCCTTTGGACAAATTACTTTCCCAACCTGTGCCTTATCTGTGAAATTTTATCATCACCTAGTAAGAGTTCTCTTGATGAGAATTTAAATTGATTCTTATTTTGTTACCCACTTTAGCATTGTGTACCGTTTTCTCTGTGTCTTTTATCTTTTTACCTAGAAACAAAAAGTAGACATAACTTTATTTAGGAGGAAAAACTGAGTAGTGCTTTGTCTTTGTCCAATATATCTTTAAATAGTCACATATGTTATGCAGTGTGCCCCAGAAATACAGTTTAAAGTACTACTTCTAATGAATATCTGAAGTGGAAGGAAATTAGGATCTGTTCAAGGCCCTGTGCCAGCTTCCTCATATATGAAATAGATATATTGTCATTTGAAAGTCCTCTGAGAGCTGGCTATTAGCAAATTTATAACTCTTCTTTTAGCGTCAAAAGCAATACTTAAGATACAGACGACTTTTCATGGATATCGAGAGGGAACAAGTAAAGGAACTAGAGAAACAAAGAGAACTTAGGAAGAAAATTGAAAGGTAAGCCTTCCAGATTTCAGTGGGAACTTAAATTGACCATTTCATCTTCTCTAGGAAAGCAGGGGTACTAGATTTGTTTTATATCAGCAAAGCATTTAATAGGCTCTTGTGAACAAGATAAATATAGACTAGATATTAATATGATTGTATAGACTCATAATTTGTGCTATAATTGGACTAATGAAGACCTATTAATGAGTCGCTGTCGGTTTTAAAGAGAAGTCTGTAATTGAGTGCTTCAGGGATTCATTCTAAGCCTTCTTCATTTGATTATTTTATTAGCTACTTGGATAAAATTGTAGAAAGTTTATCTCGAAGCTAAGAGGGATGCTTTTGTGTTAGAAAACACGATCCAGAAGATATTCTGCAGATTAAAGCAATGGCCATAAATTAACAATATGATTTCATTAAGGACAAAAGTCTGTACTTTCTTTAAAAGTCATTTTTATGGGTACTATTTGGGAAAGATATTGCTGAGATGCCTGTTCTGATTAAATAGTTCTGTGGATCTTTATTGCCTGTAAGCTCAATATGAGCCCAGTTAATGCTATCTTAGGCTACATTCAGAGGGACCTAATATCCAGAATTCTGCTATGGTCAAATCACATTTGTAATAATACTGTGTTCTGTTTTTAGAGATACATTTGAGGAAGACCATATGATGAAAATGATTCAGGGTCTTAAAATTTGAAAGAGGCGGGGGCAGCTAGGTGGCGCAGTGGATAGAGCACCAGCCTTGAATTCAGGAGGACCCCAAGTTCAAATCTGGTCTCAGACACTTAACACTTCCTAGCTGTGTGACCCTGGGCAAGTCACTTAACCTCAGCCTCAAAAAAAAATTGAAAGAGGCTTTATCTCTATTATTTCATTAATATTTTGTGATGTAGGCAAACTGAAGTATGTGTCAAAGATGATGTAAGGGAACTGAAGAAGAGAGAGAGAAGGAGAATGTGCCATATGAGTTTCATTTGAAAAAACTTGATACTGATTAGAGTGGAGAAGAGAAGGCCTGGGAACCAGGAGAGGCCATACTAAGCAGGATTCAAGAATTTGAAGCTATTAGATTTGTTTTATGTGTTAGTAGAAGGCAAAACTAGGCCCTTCAGTTGTCAGAAATTTCAGAGGGACATCTGTATTGCATGTAAAGAAAAACAAGAGTTTTCCAAAATGTCAATGAACTGTCTAAGAAAAGTCTTCAGTGACTCAGTGATAGTTTAGGAGGTTAGGTAATGTTGCATTAGATCATCCTTCCAGCTCTTCAGTTCTGTGATTCTGTATCTTTTACTGACTCATTTTGAACTAGAGATTATATTTAATCATAATATCTTCTTCAGTCTCCTTAATAGAACTGGGAGGCATTGTCCAGAAAGGTGCTGATATAGGCATGCTCCTATAAATTTTTTAAACAATTAGATTTAATAATTGATATATTTTTCCCCCCTGAGGCTGGGGTTAAGTGACTTGCCCAGGGTCACACAGCTAGGAAGTGCTAAGTGTCTGAGACCAGATTTGAACTCAGGTCCTCCTGAATTCAAGGCTGGTGCTCTATCCACTGCACCACCTAGCTGCCCCTAGTTGATATTTTTTTTAACCTAAACAAAAGGATTCTTTCTTTTGAGGAATTTTTTTATAAGAAGATTCCCTGGTGCATTAGTTTAGAGAGATAGAAAAACTTTCTAAAGTAGTAAGAGCCATTGTCAATTGTTTATTAGTTATATATAGATACAAGACCATGCTTAGACCCTGATTAATAAGAAATAAAGGTAACGCATACCTAAAATTATTATGTAAATGAATCATAAACTATCACATTTAATTTACATAATTTTATTAATGTATTGCTATGTTTGAATCAATAAACATTGAATAATACCAACTTAGTACAAGGTACAGAATACTTTGTGAAATATGTAAAACTAAATAATGTGGATCCCTCCCTGCCTTTGAAGAACTTACTGACTTTACTAAAGTCCATTTGCCTTTTGTTTTGTTTGTCTACTCAATATGATATTGTACAACACCCTTAATTTATAACAAATCTGTTATGTAATTTGAATGATTTCTCTCATTAAAATCAAAAAGGTCTCCTGTTCTTAATAAAAAATAATATTGGACATTTCTATAGCTTTTTAAAACTAAGTGCAAAGAACTTTACATAGATTATATCATTTATTGTATCTTTGGTCATCTGGCTAGTAAATATTATAAGCAAGATTTGAACTTAGACCTTCTTGATTCCAAGTACAGTACCCTATGCGTTATGATATGCTGTTTTCCATTTAAAAATATATATATATATATATATATATTTCTGGATAAATTAATTGAATTTGGATAGATCCCAAAGTGTACTACACATATTCTCACTAGTATCCAAAATTTAGGTTTTAAAGTTGGGTATCAGAAGCACTAAGACACTAAAGAAAAATTGAGTAGGGAGAGCTTTTCTCCTTGTTTATACTAATAACTATTTCCTTGACCTTTTCCCAATTTTTTATGTCTCAAGAGTTGAGAAAGAATTATTAATTTTAAACACTGCCTGAGAAACCTTGCATAGTATCTTTTGAAAAGAGGGTTTGGGAGTTAGAAAAATGGCCTTTTCTGCTGAATATTTATTTTGCAGTGAACAAAAGATAAGACTCCTGAAATTTTTGTATGGAATTCCCACTATAAAGAATTATATTTAATGGATTTAACCAATTGCTTTAAGTACTATTTAGTCCTAACTTTATTTGTTTTAAGGATAATTTGACTGTTTTGCCCAATGAGCCATTTGTCTAGATTTGATATGTATAAAAACATTCTCATAATGTTTTTCTAGAAGTAGAAAGGCCTTCAAAATGTAATCTAGTTTGTCTTTCAGGAAGAATCATACTTTAAAAGCACAGTCCAAGATGCCTTTCTAATGATCTTCTAGGGTAGTAAGTCTACAACAGCCTTTACTAGTAACTTGGACTAATTATTTTGATGGTAGGAAATGCTTCCTTTTGTCTATTCCAGATCTTTCTCAGTGAACCCTGAATCTCTTACTATTGCTATGATGTGGTCAGCATCAAAGATCCTTCCAATCTTATAGTATCTAGAATATAAATCTCTCAGCAGAGAAGAAAAAAAGTGGACAAATTTAAGTTAGTACATTTGGCTGAAATGGAGACAAACTTGTTTGGTGTTTTATGTCTAATCTAAATCTACTAACAACATAGTTAGTGGGTAATTCTTCTCCAGAAAGAATTTTTTGCTGACCTGAAATGAAGGACAAAAAACAAAAACAACTTTAAGATTCTTTAAGAAGATTTCAGATTAAAGCTTTTGTTTTGTTACTATTCCCTCAGTGATGTTTTTCTCTTTTTAGTGGACTTTTCCTAGTCACAAGTAAATTAGAAAGTCCTCTTACTAATTTGGAGGTGATATTAGAAAATGTCCTTTTATAAATAACTTGCTGAATTAATTTTTTAAAATCGCATTTGTAATCACTGTTGTAACAAAGAGCCTTAACATGTTCCCCAGAAACTAAAGGTTTAGACTTTATAATTCTTTGGAAGTTTTGGCATGTTCTCTAAGTTGAATTTTGAAAACATTGTATTCACTTTATCCCAAGCCAGTAAGGAGCCCAGGGTGAGTATCATTCATCATTAAATCTGCTTTAGTGTTAAGAATTGTTTTCAAGCTGCTTTTCATCTTATTTTAAAACTTCAGAGTATAGTGAGCCCAGAATTGCTGCTTTCCTTGAAATTATTGTATAGTTTTTAGAGACATCTAAGAAAGGAACCATTTCTCAGAAAGAATGTTGTTATTATTCATAGAATAGGGAGAAAGGGATAGAAATATAGTACAGAGAATGAATTTTTAAATACCAACAATATTAGGGGCAGTATGGTATTGTAGAAAGCGTACATAGATTTATCAATAAGTTCAACTCTTAATTTTGCTACTTACCACCTTTGTGACCTCAGGCAACTCATTTAACTTTTAGACATTAGTGTTCTCATTTATAAAATGGACTGGGAGCTTCTTGGGCTATAAAGATAATTCTATTTTTAAATAAAATTTGTTACATTATAAGTTCCAAACTGTCTCCTTCTCTCCCCATCCCACATTACAGCCATCATTTCACATACACACACAGCAAAGACACATATGCATGTGTGTGTGTGTGTATGTCTTTGTGTATATGTGTAACCATACTATGCATACTTTTGTTTACCAGTTTTTTCTCTGCAGATTGATAGCATCTTTTTTTCATAGGTCCTTTGTAGTTGATTTGAATATTTATAAGTTTATTTAGTTGTTCACAGTTTTTCTTTGAACAATGTATACAATGTTCTCTAGGTGTGCTCATTTCACTCCAATATTTCATGCAGGTTTTTCTACCTGCAACCTGTTTATTATTTCTTACAATGTAATAGTATACCATCATAGTCACGTATCAAAACTTGATTAGCCATTCCCTAATTGATGGGCATCCTCTCAATTTCCATGTCTTTGCTACCACAGTGTTACTGATGGGTCAGAGAATATAAACAATTTTATAACTTTTTGGTCATAATTCCAAATTGCTCTCCAGAATGGTTGGATCGGTTACAATTCTATCAATAATATATTAGTATCCCAATTTTTCCATGGACTATTGATGTTCTCTAAAATCTCTACAAGGTCTAAATCTTTAACATTTTAGCTCAATCATAGTTATGACCTTAGCTTTGACACATAGAGACCAATCTGTGTTTTTTTTTTTAATAGCTCCAAACAGTTACAGTAATACTTCTTAAAGCTTATGATCCTTAAGAATCATTTAAAAAAGAGAAATGATACTGCCTTTTTTAAGCCTAAGAAACTTTTCCATCATCTCATCTTGGAGAACTTATGTTCTAATATTAAAAAGAAGCTAATTCCTTAGTATATTTTGAAAAGAAATAGAAACAATGCTAATCTTTGTAACTGTACAGCAGGAAGAAATCCTTGGAGTTAAAGGGCTAGCAGGAATTGAAGCCAAAAGGAAGGATTTTCAAGTTTCAACTTTGCATTATGTATTTGTTAAATTTACCAACTCTTTGGCAAAGACATATGGAAAACAACCAAGAGCAATGACAAGAACTTATCATTTGATATTGGGTCATTATAAAAATACATTGGGGATTTAGAATGTACTAGCAGTAGCTCTTCATTTTAAAGAATGAAAATTTAAATGAAATGGAATCTATTTATTGTATGCTTGTGCAGATATCCTGTGTACTAGATTTTAAGACATTTTTGGAAGCATTTTAATTTTAACTGTTTGCTGACAACTCGACTTTGATTTCAGAATGATTTGGGTTAGAGGAGGTATCATATTTACTATCTCTAATCACATTCAACAGTATAAAAAAAGTCACATATTTTGAAGTATAATCATCGGCTTTAAAGCAATTCTTACTATGATGAATTCAGAGTATATATACTCTAAATAGTAGATTAAAAGTGTATTTGCCTATGAGCCTTAGACCAAATCTGTTTTATTTTCTTGTATAGAGTAAAATCTATTTTATAAGGGAACATAGAACAAAATCTGCAAGGGAATGTAGTCTTATTATTAAAGAGGAAAGTGTTTGATTTAAAGTCAGATCTCTTTTCAAATTCTGTTTTTCCCATTTACTATGCATATGGCCTTGGGCAAGTTATTTTATCTAGACTTCAATTTGCTCTTCCATAAAATGAGAAAGGAGGGTTTTTTTTTTTCCTCAGATGACTGCTACAGTCCCTCTTAGCTCTATAATCCTAAGAATTTGAAGAGTTTTCAGATAGAAGAGGAACTAATTTTTTTTTTCTTTTTTGATCTTAGAAGACAGAACATGGATTGAATTTACAGAAAGGCAGATTTTGACTTGATATAAAGGAAAAACTTTGTAATGATTAAAACTGTCCAAAAGTAGAATGTTCTACTTTTGAGAGTTTCAGATTCTTTACTGGAGACATTTCAGGTGCTAGATGTTGTAAAGGAGTTTTCTATTCAGCTAAATGACTCCCAATACTTTTTTGACTGAAATTGTGTGAAGAATGATCAACGACTTTAGTGACTACCAGTATTTTGGAAATGGTACTTTTAATGTTTTGGTTTACTGATATGTTCGCATTACCAGAAATATTGCATAGTATGTATATTTTCAAATAAAAATGGATTAGACTTAATTTTATTTGGACTTAATGACAGTTCTTAACTTTTTATGTTTCAAGATGAGGTTTGAGAATCACTGATTTGGACTTTATCAGCAAAAACTTTTGACCAAGATTTAGAACATACTTAGCTATTGATAAATCTGTGATTTTATCAGCATTAAAATATATATCAGTTAACTCTCATTCTTGCAACATGACTGTTCCAATTCCTTTTCTGTCATCTCTCTGGTGACAGTTTTTACACTGCTTAAGAAAATTCATTGATAATGCCTTTTACAGGCTGCTGGACCCTACATGTAATCCCAACATTGTCTTTTGGATAAACTTAATGTTTTTTCTTGTGAGAACATTTTTATTAATGTATTTTTACAGCATCATAATTTCCTTATGTACACTTATTTAGTCTTTGCTTCCTCCTTCAACTTTCTTTGAAATAAAATAATTAAATAAAAATAACCAAGACAGTAATTCTGTCTGTCTGCCAGTTAGCATCTATAGTCCTCTAACTTCTCATTTCAGTATTGATTGTTGCATTTATTCTAAGTTTAGTTGCCTTTTTGCCATGTTTTTATTTACATTATTGTCATCTCTCCCTACTGATGCTCAACATAGCTGACAGTGATTTTCCTTAAGCATTGGTCTGTGCAATTTTTCTACTCATTAAACATCCAATCAAAGTTTTCTTTTACCTTTTATTTTTAAACCTCCAAGATAATCTCATTCCTGATTCTGCAGCTCTCAGTTTTCCTTAGAGTCTAATTCACAATTGTACGCCATTATGGGAAAAACTCTAGGTTTGATTTTACAGAAATTTGTCAGCAAGTTGAGGTAGCTGTTTTTTGGTACATAGCTGTCTTCCTAAGGAGCAAGCCTCTCTTCATTTCATAGATATCGTTACCATCTACAGTAATCTTTGAGTCCCAAACTATAAAATCTGACATTGCTTCCATTTCTTCTCTTATTTCCCAGAAAGTGATGGGACCAGTTGCCAAGGTCTTTTAAAAAAACCCAAAACAAACAAAAAACTTAAGTTTAACTTCAAGCCAGCTTTTATACTCTACTCTTTCACTCTCATCAAAAGGCTTCTTAAAATTCATCTTTACTTTCTGCCATCAAAGTCTTGTCATATGCATATCTAAGATTGTTGATATTGCAGCCTGACATTTCACATGAAGTACTCTGCATATAAATTAAATAAGTTGACAATATAGACCCTTGTCATACTCCTTTTCTAATCTTAAACCAATCAGTTATTCCACATTCAATTCTAACTATTGCTTCTTGGTCCTCCTCAGGAAACAAAATGAACTGAGACTTCATCTCTGAGCACTTGACACATTTTGTTGTGGTGCACACAGTCAAAAGCTTTAGTGTTTTTTTTTTCCTCTGGGAACTTCCCTTGCTTTTTCTATAATCCAACAAATGTTGACAAATTGGTCTTTTGTTCCTCTGCCTCTTTGAAAGTTGAAAGTCATCCTACTCTTCTGCTAATTCTCAACTTACATTGTTGAAAGCCAAGATTGCAGAATCTTAAGCATAACCTTGTTGGTGTGTGAAATGAATGTAATCATTTAGTAATTTGAACATTCTTTGGCAGTACCCTTCTTTATTATATTGAAACATAAGCTGATTTTTTCCGATCTTACAGCCACTATTGAGTTTTCCAAACTTGCTAACATATTGAGTAGAGCATTATCATGTTTTAGGATTTTAAATAATTCAGATGAAATACTATCACCTTCTTGTTAGCAATGCTTTCTACTTTATTCTCTAGGATTTCTGGTTCTAACTCAGTAACCACATGATTGTAGTTATCATTGATGTTAAAATCTTTCATGAATGGTTCTTTTGTGTATTCTTGCTTCCTCTTCTTAATCTCTCTTCTTCTTTTAAGGGTCTATTATTTTTGTCTTTTATCAGGCCCATTTTTTGCATAAAATGTATGTTCCTTTGATATGTCTAATTTTCTTGAAGAGATCTCTTGTATTTCCAATTTCATTGTTTTTTTTTTCTATTTCTTTGCATTGTTTAAGAAAACCTTCTCTGTCCTTTTCTCTGTAATTCTGCATTCATTTGGATATATCTTTCCCTTTCTCTTTTCCTTCTTTTCCTCAGCTATTTTGAAAGTCTCATCAGGCAGCCATTTTGATGTCTTGCTTCCCCCCCCCCCCCCTTTGGAATATCTTTTGTTGCTGCCTCTTGTAGTTCTTCCTATAGTTCTTCAGGCAGATCTAATTCCTTAAATTTATTCATTGCTTCCATTTCATAGAAATATTGTTTAGATCATACCTTTACAATCTGATGATTTTCCCAACTTTCTTCAATTTGATTGAATTTTGCAATAAGAAACTCATGGTATGAGTCACAGTTAACTCCATGTCTTTTTTTAACTGACTATATAGAACTTTTCCACCATTGGTTGCTAAATACATCATCAGTCTGATTTCATCTAGTGATATCCATTGGTAAAGTCACCTTTTAGATATACAGACACATTTTAGATTGTTGAAAAAGTATTTGCTATGACCAGTGAGTTACCTTGACAAAACTCCAGCTCTGCCCTGCTCCATTTTGTATTATTCCAAGGCCAAATTTTCCTGTTATTCCAACATTCCAATCTCCTATGATGAATCTTTTTTTTTGGTGTTATTTCTAGATGTCATAAGTTTTCATAGACTTGATCAACTTTGGCTTCTTTGGCATTAGTGGTATTACTATGATATTGAATGGTTTACCTTGGATTGAAACACATAACATTCTGTCATTTTTGAAATGATAACCTAGCACAGCTTTTCTCCCCTATGTATTGACTACAAAGGCTATTTCATTTCTTCTAAGGGATTCTTGACCATAAGTATATGGTATATGTAGTGATCACCTGAATTAAGCTTTCCCATTCCCATCCTTTTAAATTCACTGTTACCTAAGATGTCAGTATTTAATCTTTCCATCTCCTATTTAACTATATCTAATTTTTCTTAATTCTCAGATTTTATATTCCAGATTCTTATACAATATAGAAAAGCATCAGACTTTCCTTTCATAACCAGATATATCTATATCTGAGCCTTTCATTTTTACCCCAGACAATTTATTAGTACTAGAGCTACTTGTAGTTGTCCTCCATGTTTACCCAGTGGTATGTTGAAAGCTTCCAAACTTAGGAATTCTATCTTCTGATATCATGGCTTTTATCACTTTTGTATTGTCCTTGGGATTTTCTTGACAGAGATATAAAAGTGGTTTGCCATTTCCTTTTCCAGTGATTCACATTTTAAAGGAAATCTCACTATCATGTGTCCATCTTGGTTAACCCTGCATGGTATAACTCATAGGTTTTTTTTTGTTTTTTTTTTTTTTTTGAGCTATGCAAGCCCTTTTGCCCCTCTACAAGGCCGCGATCCAGAGAAAATCTCACTGTTGCAATGCAGTTCTTTTGTATCTTTCTAATTAATTGACATATCCCACTCATCACAGTGATTCTCATAAACCTTCTCATCCCTCTTCCAACTTCCCATGCCTCTTTTTATTCCCATTCTCTCAGCTGAAAACCTTGCCTCATATTTCACCGAAAAAAATTTGAGGTAATTGGTAGTGTTCTCTGGTTGGGTTTCCCTGGAGGTCTTTGGAGAATAATTATCACAAGAGTAGGTTAAGTTCCAAATCCTTTATTATCTCCTTCAAAGTCTTGTCTCCTTATCTGGGGCCCGCTTAGCTTTCTAAGAAGACTTCTACAGTCTTGATTTCAGTGGAGAAGTGCAGGAGGCCAGGCCACCAGGAGCCTGACTTAAGGTGAAATGAATTTCTGTCTCCTTGGCTCCAAGAGCTTCTAGTGTGCTTGTCCTTTGTGGCTCTCAGTCCCAGCTTATATGCTCTACACTGAGTATAAACCAATCATTATATCACTAGGAAACCATTATTTTTGTAAGATCAGATCAATCATACTGAATCATGCTAAACTAGATAACCATTGTCTCATCAATTCCACTTAGTACCTTGTAAACATCCTTGTTTCATGTTCAGAGTTCTGACCCATAACAGTAATTAATTTGTCTCATGCGCCCTCTCTCTCATCACTCAGGGGCTTTTTACCACTCTCTACCCCTTCACTTATGTTTCACATGAACTTTTCTTCTTGACAAAGCTAACTCCTGCATTCCCAAATCATCTCATTCCATTCTCCGGTAGATTTCTCTGTCTGTTATCTCTACTCCTTCACTAAAATTCAATTGTTCCTTCTCTGCTGTCTATTTCCTTATAGCTTAAAAACATACCCAAATCTCTCCTATCTTCAAAAAACCCTCACTTGATTCTTCCATCTCTATTGGCTATTGTCTTATATTTTTCCTCTCTTTTAAAGAACTCTTTAAAAAAAAAGTAATAATTGCTTTTTATTTTCAAAATATATGCAGATAGTTTTCAACAATCACCATTGCAAAAACTCATGTTCCAATTTTTCTTCCTCTTTCCTACTCCTCCCTCTCATCTCCTCTTCTAGACAGTACATAATCCAGTATAGGTTAAACATGTGTGATTTTTTTAAACATATTTCCACATTTATCATGCTACACAAGAAAAATCAGATCAAAAAGAGAGGAGAGATGAGAAAGAAAAAACAAATAAGCAAACAACAAAAAAAGTGAAAATACTACGTTGTGATCCACATTCAGTCCCCATAGTGCTCTTCCTTTATGCAGATGGCTCTTCCATCACAAGTCTATATGAATTGGCCTGAATCACCTTATTGTTGAAAAGAGCCAAGTCTGTCACATTTGATTGTCACAGAATCTTGTTATTGTGTACAATGTTCTCTTGGTTTTGCACAGTTCACTTAGCATCAGTTCATGAAAGTCTCTCCAGGCCTTTCTGAAATCATCTTGCTGGTCATTTCTTAATTTTCCATAACATTCATATACCATAACTTATTTAGCCATTTTCCAACTGATGGGCAACCACTCATCTTCTAGTTTATGGCAGAATTTAGCTATCAAATTGATGATCTTAATACATCAGTCTGACCATATCACACTTTCCCATTTATAAATTCTGGTGACTCCCCTTTACTTCCAGGATCAAATGTAAAATTTTCTGGCTTTCAAAGCCTTCATAACCTGGCCCCTTCCTGCCTTTCCAGTCTTCTCATACCTTATTTCCCTTGGACACTGGCCTTCTTGTCGCCTCATGCACATAATACTTCATCACTTAACAATGAGCATTTTCACTTCCTATCCCTCAATGCCTGAAACTTTCTTTTTCTTGGCTTCCCAGGATTCCTTCAAGTCTCAACTAACATCCTACCTTTTATAAGAAGCCTTTCACAGTCCTTAATTTTAAAGCCTTTTTATATTTGTTGTTCAGTCATGTCTGACTCCTTGTGATCCCATGGACTTCTCTATGGAGAATTCTTGGCAAAGATACTGGAGGGATTGCCATTTCCTTCTCCAGGGTCACACTGCTAGTAAGGATCTGAGGCTGGATATGAACTAATAAATATGAGTCTTCCTGATTGTTAAGTCCAGCACTCTATCCACTGTGGCACTTAGCTGTCCCTTTTTAAATTGACTCTCCTACTAATTCTTCTTTCTCCCTTCTTACATTTCTCACTTGTTTGCTTAAGTGAGATGTATTTTTGTTCTCATCTAGGCATATGTATGTGTTATTCTTCCCTCCTTGACCAATTCAAATTAGATTGTTAGGTGTCAGCCATTTTCTCCCCATGGGCTCTCTCTTTTTTGTTTGTATAGATATCTACTTGAGCACCCTGTGTAATTTAATTTTCTTTAACTTAACTTTCCCTTCCCCTCATTCCCACCTGTAATATATTCTCTTTTTTTTTTTTTCTGTTCTTAAGATCATAAAGACTTAACAGAACCATTCCTAGACTTTCTTTGTATTTGGACTCCCTCTTATATCTCTAATGATAATATGATTCTGTAGGGGACCACATAACATCTTCCATATTAGAATATTAATCATTTGTCCTTATCTTAGTTCCTTATTTTTCACTTATACTTTAAAAAATATATATTTCTCTTAACTCCTGTGTTTGAACTTCAGTTTGCTTGCAGCTCTGGACTTTTTATTACAAATTTCATTTATTTCATTTCACCTGTAACATTGTACTTTTTTTTTTTTTTTTTTTTTTTTTTGCCTTCAAAATATTTTATTCAAGCCCTTCACCCTTTTATGGTGGTAGTTGCTAAATGATAGATGATTCTGATTTCTTAGTGCTTCCTCTTATGTCTGGCTTCTTGGCCTATTTTTTTTTGACTTAGAAACTTTTTATTTTGGATATAATATTCCTAGAAATATTCATTTGAAGGTTTCTTTTAGAAGGTAACTGAGAGATTCTATTTCTACTTTGCCTCTTGTTCCTAAGAGATTTGGGCAATTTTCCTTTAATATTTTTTGAAATAAACTATTTAAGATCTTGTTTGGGTCATAGTTCAGGTAGTCTAAAGATTCTTAAATTGTTTTCTCCTGAATCATCAATCTAATTCTTCACATTAATTTTTTTTTTTTTTTTTACTTTAACACTGTCACCACAAATTTTCTTTGGTAGCCAACAGTGGCCATTGAGTGAATGTTTTGTCCTTTCAGCTTTATTTGATTTGTTTCCCCTTGGCCTTTTTCATAAGGAAAAGAAATGTATTTAGCTAAATTCATAATTCTTCCTTTTACCTTCCTTGTCTTCTTTCTCATACCTTAGGCATACACTTTCTCTTTAACTACTTTTTTATGTTCCTTCATATACTATGTTTAGATTCTACCCTAGGTATATGTAGATTCATCAGACTCAACATCTGCTGTCTTTTTTTTTTTTTTTTTTTTCCTAAGGCAATTGCCCAGTGTCACACAGCCAGGCAGTGTTAAGTGTCTGAGATCACATTTGAACTCAGGTCCTCCTGACTTCAGGGCTGGTGCTCTATCCACTGTACTACCTAGCTGCCTCTGCTATCTTATTTAAAGACAGAAAATCTTTCCTCTAACTAGCATCTTAGCTTGATCTTTTAAATTCTAAAGTCTTTCAGCCTCTTTATCTTTTTTATTTTTATAAGTATTGAACTCTTAAGAAGGAAGGTGCTGTATTATTTAATATAACTCAACATTTGTATTTCTTCCTTCTCTATGTCCTTTTTGGCATCTTTAATGTTTCCTCCTTGCACATTTTCCCTCACTGCTTTTATATCTTTTCTTTTCCTGATGTACAAATATTGACCTTAAGTTGAATAAAACAGAATCCTTTTAGCTAAGTAGCAACAATGAGCTTCTTTTCTCCCGTGACCTTTTTTTTCCTGGTTATTGGGCTTAGAATTTGTTGGATGAAATTGTGGTTGTTACTGGATTCTTATTTTAGGCTACTTTATAAAAAAGATTCTCTTATTAAGCTGCAGATCTGTATACTAAATTATCTTGTTCCCTATCCTTTCAATTTTTTTTTGAAGAGTGCCTAAATCTAGTTTATAGCTTAGCAAAGGTTACTGAATCAAGAGAGGATGAAAGAGCACACAGAAGATAATTCTAAATTCAGTGTTCTTGTCATTCTAATAAAAAATAGAGCTGTTCATAAGTAGTATTTATGAACAGTGCTGTAGATTACTTAAACCAACATCTAGAACAATTTCTAAATTTATCTGCTCTTTTTAGAGCCTGGTTACTCACCCAGAACAGACCTCTAATTGTGGGTGTATTAATCTTAGAAAATATATTCTTCTTCTTGAACTTAAAATAGACAACCTGGATCAGTGGACAGATGCTGGGATGGTCCTACATGTCAAACTAAGAATTTAGCATTTTATTTTTCAGTAGGCCAATTTAGAGGAAGGGTTTGTTTGGGATTTTTTGTTTGTTTTTTCTTTTTTACTTTGAATATGAAGTAAGTAGAACAGTGGAGAGACTGGAAGCAAGGAAGACAGGGAAGTTATTTTATCTAGTATGCTAGGTGAAAAGTGATGAGCCATTTTAGCTTAGGCCCTCATCACTTCTTTTCTGGATTATTGTGGTAACCTTCTGAGTAGTCTCACTGTTCTTATCAACCTTCTTTACAATCCGTCCTATACACAGCTGCCAGTTGATATTCCTAAAGTGTAAGCCTGACGATGCCACTGCCAGAGAAAATTCTGCAATTCCTCATTTCCATTAGAATAATATAAATATTGTTCTTTTTGTCATCTAAAGCCCTTTACAATCTAGCGCCATCTTGTCTTTCTATATTATTCTTTATACATTCTGAATGTAGCTTGCTCTTTTGCTGCCCTCTATATATGACATTCTCTCCCCTGCCACTCTATTTTTATAGATATTTGTTCTCCATTCTGGGAATATCTCACTCATGCTTCTTAAAACCCCTGGATCCCTTTAAGGCTCAACAAGTATTAACTTCTTCAAGAAGTCCTTTCTAATTCCTCCTGTTGTATATATACAGTCCTGCATGCTACATGAATCAAAGAATTACTAAACAAGTGCTGAGTAGATGTGAAGAGAAGATAGATGCAAGAGATATTTTAGAGAAAGATAGAGATGGCTAAAATGACAGAAAAAGATAATGATAAATATTGGAGGGGATGTGGGGAAAACTGGGACACTAATGCATTGTTTGTGGAGTTATTAAATGATCCAAACATTCTGGAAAGCAATTTGGAACTATGCCTAAAGGCCTATTTGTGCATACCCTTTGATCCTACAGGGTTACTGCTGGGTCTGTATCCCAAAGAGATCTTAAAGGAGGGAAAAGGACCCACATGTTGTAAAAATATAACATTCTCACTCTTTATGTTGTTATTTGCTTGCATTTTATTTTCTTTTTCTTCCTTCTTGATCTGATTTTTCTTGTTCAGCAAGATAAGTGTATAAATATGGATACATATATTGGACTTGCCATGTATTTTAACAGATTTAACATGTATTAGATTACCTGTCAGATAGGGGAGGAGGTGGGGAAAGGAGGGGAAAATTTAGGACAAAAGGTTTTGCCAGGGTCAGTGTTGTTTTGTAAATAAAAAGCTTTAATAAAAATTTTAAAAAAAGGAATTGGATATTGAATGGATGCCCCTCAGTTGGGGAATGGCTGAATAAGTATTTTGTAAGAATGTTGTAATGGAATATATTGTTCCATAAGAACTGATGAGTAGACTGATTTCAGAAAACCCTGGAGAGACTCATATGAATTGATGCTAAGTGAAATGAGCAGGACTAGGAAAACATTGTACACAGAAATAGCAAGATTATATGATGATCAACTGTGATAGATCCACATCCAGAGAGAACTATGGAGATTGAATGTGGATTAAAGCATGATACTTTTTTTTTGTTTGCTTCAGTATGATTTTTCTTGAATAACATCACAAACATGAAAATATGTTTAAAAGAATTGCATACGTTTAACCTACATCAGATTTCTTGCTGTCTTGAGGGGAGATGAAAGAGCGGGAAGAAGGAAGAAAAAATTTGGAACAAAAATGAATGTTGGAAAACAAAAGGCTATTTTTTATTTTTATTTTTTAAAGCTTTTTATTTTCAAAACATATGCATAGATAATTTTCAACATTTACCCTTGAAAAACTTTGTGTTCCAAATTTTTTTTCTCCCTTTTTCCTCCCATCCCCTCCCTTAGATGGCAAGTAATCTAATATGTTAAACATATGCAATACTTATATATTTTTTCCACAATTATTATGCTGCACAAAAGAAATCAGATCAAAAAAGGAAAAAAAAAAGACAAAGAAAACAAAATGCAAGCAAACAAGAACAAAAAAAGTGAAAATACTATGTTGTGATCCATACTCAGTTCCCACAGTTCTCCCTCTGGATGCAGATGCCTTTCTATCACAAGTCTTATTGGAATTGTCCTGAATCACTTAGCTGTTGAAAAGAGCCATGTCTATTACAGTTGCTAATTACATAATCTAGCTATTGCTGTGTACAATGTTCTCCTGATTCTTCTCATTTCACTTAGCATCAGTTCATGTAATTTTCTCTATGCCTCTCTGAAATCATCATGCTGTTCTTGTAGAACAGTAATATTTCATAACATTCATATACTATAAATTACTCAACCATTCTCCTAACTGATGGGCATCATCAGTTTCTAGTTCTTTGCCATTACAAAAAGGGCTGCTACAAACAGAAGATAATATACTTTTGAGAAAAAATAAAATATATTTCTATGAGCAAAAGAAAATGAATGTTGAAAACTATCTTTATTTGTATTTGGAAAAATAAAATATTATTGAGAAAAATGCTAATTAGATTTGGTGAAGACAAAAGTCATATTGCTAATCCTTCAAGCGCTCTTAAAATCTCAGTTCCTCACTTTGCTTAATTTCCATGACCTCCTCCAGTTCACCTCACGCAAAAATGGTAATATCCTTGATTTTTTCATCACCCATAAGTGTTCTACCTCCTTATTTAACAACTCCATAATTTATCTGATCATTTAATCTTTCTCTTTGCTTTACAACTTCTTACCCTTTTATTCATCCTTGTAACCTTCATCCTCTTTACCCCTCTTTTCTTCCCCAAATTATGAGGCCCTCACCAGTAAACCAATTCTTCTCTATACTCTTTTTAACTCAGCTCACTTGCTTCCTCATTCTATCTCCAAACATTCTTTTCCAAATCCCAAACCTGGATTACTCCTACCACTTACCTCTTTTGTTTCTAATTCACTTATTAAACATAGCTAGAGAATAGTCATGAAACTTTACTGATTAGGTCCATTATGCATCTATATTTCAGAATTTCAATTTATATTTCAGAAGTAAGTATCCTCACTTCATCAAGATAATCCTTTTATATCTTTCTAATGAATCTCTGTTCCTTTCACCAAAGCAGCTATTCCAAACTTTATTCCCTAAGCCTTCTACTGAATCTCTACTCTCTTAGCCAAAAACTTCATTTTATACTTCTCTGAAAAAAATTTGGGGCCATTTATTGATAACTCCCCATTTTTTCCCTCCTTTTCATTTCATATTACTTAAATCTTCCCCTGTTATCTTCACCATTACCTCCAACTTTTCTTGAAGAAAAGATTTTCTTGCCAAGGCCACTCCTTTCACCTGCATCCTTAATCCCATCTTTTCCCATTTTTTTCCTAGCAGATTCTGCTATCATTCCCACTCTTTCTCCTCTTTTTATTTCTTCCTTGTGTGAATTGCTCGTTGCATGTTGCTCACAAACACACCCCTGTCTCTTCTTTCCTTAAAAAACCCTCACTTGGTTCAACTTTCCACAGCTATATCTGACAATATAGCTACCATCTTATCTTCTCTTTTTATTGGCCAAATTACTTGAAAAAAACTACATTTGGTGTCTACTGCTTTTTTCTCTCTCTGACTTCTAAACCCTGCACAGTTTGACTTTTAATCTCATCATTCAATTAAAAGCACCCTTTTCTAGTGCCTTTACCGAAGATTTTTTAACTGCTTGATCTAATGATCTTTTTTCATCTTTCTAAATATCTTTGTAGCATCTTCCCTCAAATGACTGACTTTCTACTCCTATATATACCTTTTATGTACCTAATTGTGTGAAGGTTGTTTTCCCCATTCGAAAGTAACTTCTTGGAGGGCATCTGCAGCTCTTAGAACAGTGTCTAGCACATAGTAAGTGCTTAATAAATATTTGATAACTGACAGACTAAATGGCATAATGAAGAATATGCTAAACAAAAAATCTTTGCAGCTCTCTTATTTCCCTCTGAAAACTTGTTTGTATGTAAAGGGGTATGGAAAGACTCTTGTAAAAGAGATCTCTAAATTATCTATTTGTAATTAAGGACAAAGGATCAATCTACTATATATTCTTTGACTTTGGGGGATTTTTTTGGGGGGGGGTAATGGTTCCAGAGAATTGAATCTAAGGAGTATTTGGCCAAATTATGCAAACTTTTTGTATACAATTTGTAGAAATAATTATTATGCATTTGTCTCCAGAATTAAGAAATGGAAAGAGCAGCAGCGTTGCGTTGAAGAACAAAGGATCTTGAGAATGACATATCAGGAAGATCTGTATTCTGAGGAGAAGACATGTGAAATATTAACTGATTTAGAATTGGAAGATAAGAGAGGAGCCACTAATAAAAAGCAGCAGAGGAGCAGAGAATGTATTAGGTACTTTGGGAGAAGTGTTCAAAACTTATTACAAATTTAAAAGAATCACAGTTCTGTCCCTTTTCAGGAAAAATGGGCTATGTTTCCCCCAATACTTTTATTTTCTCTTGGTGACATCATCATCTTCCATGGTTTCAGTTATAATTTCTATGTAGCTCATTCCCATATATCTGTATTTGGAACCCTAGTTGCCTGAGCTCCAATCCTACCTCATCAGATGTCTTTTGAATATTTTGAATTAGTTTTCTTGTTGGCATCTTAAACTCAGCATCCAAACCAAAATCAATTATCTTTTCTCTAAAACACTACTATCTTCCCAAGTTCCTTATTACTGGTGAAGACTCCCCTAATCCAATCACCAAGGCTCCCAACCTATGTCATTCTTGACTCTTCACTCTCACTCATCCTTCATATCCAGTCCTTTTCCAAGATTTGTTCCACATGACTAATAAGGAAATATGTTTAAAATATGTATAACCTACATCACATTGTTTGCTATCTTGCGAGCAGGGAGGTAAGGGAAGAAAGAAGAAAAAATTTTAAACTCAGAATCTTGCAGAAATGAATGTTAAAAACTATCATTACATGTAATTGGAAAAATTAATTGATAGAGGAAAAAAGATTTATTATTCCTATCCTTTAGCATATCTTTCACATCTTTATAACATCTCTCATATACATCTCCTCTCCATTCACAGAGTCACAATCCTCCTTCAGATTCTCATAACCTCTTCCTGAAATTATTGCAACAGGTTTCTAATTGGTATCTTTTTCTCAAGTCTCTCCATACCCCAATTCATTGTCCATTCACTTGCCAAGATAATTTTTTTTTAATACATAGGTATGTTACTCACCTCCTTTCTCCCTTTTACCTTTCTTTTACTTTTAGGATCAAATGAAAACTCCTTTATTTGGCATGTAAAACTTTTTATATCCTAACCCTTCTCTACTGTTCCATCCTTCTTAAATTTTACTCTTCTCTAAGTACTCTCTTATGTTCTAGCGACATTGACTGCCTGGCTCCATCTCTGTGGTTTTGTACCAACAGTCACCCACATTTGAAATGTTCTATATCCCATCCCCTCCACTTCTTAGTTTTCCCCTAGTTTCATTCAGGATTAAACTCAATTCTATCTACTCCAGGAGATCACTCAGCTACTAATATGTTTTCTCTCAGAATGCTTTCCATCTATTCTGTATTATATCTTTTCTGCCAAGTTCTTTATGTATCATCTTATTCACTAGAATTTTAGTTGCTTGAGAACAAAGACTTTTGTTTCTTTCTTTCTTTGTATTACTAGCACTTAGCACAGGTCCTAGCACATAATATGTTCTTAATAAAAATTTCTTAACTTGAGAGAGAAAACTACTTTATATTATTTTCCCCATGTTGTAGGGATAGTTAGAGAATAAATTAAGGTACAAAAGCAGAAATTGTTTCACTCAGGAAATCACTTAGAAGGACTAGTTTGATTCTTTAATCTACTTTAAGTGATTAATTAATTAATAATTAAGATGCCAGGATTTTCTGCTTTCCTTGCCTGCCTTGCTCATATTTTCTTTGTGTCATAGACTGGCACATAGAAAGTGTTTAATAAATGTAGGCTGTGATTTTTACAGATACATAGAAGCTTTAAGAGCCCAGATACAAGAGAAGATGCGACTTCACAATATTGATTTACCTCCATTGTGCTGCTGTGGTTCTGATTTCTGGGATGCTCATCCTGATACCTGTGCCAATAATTGTATCTTCTATAAAAACAATCAAGGTATGTTTTTAGGAAAATATGAGATCTGATGGCAAAAAGTTGAGACATGTTAAGGTTGAAAAATACTCTTTATCTCTCACCAGAACAGAAAGCCGCATAGACTAGAACTCTAGCCATTTCTTGGGGGCAAGGAAGTTTTGAATTGTCCGTTTTCTTGGGATGTTGAGATGATTTGGTAAAGTACCAACTCCATCATTAAGAACCTTACCTGGCTGGAAATGCTGCCTGCTGATCTTGGGCGAGCAAATTAATCATCATCCAGGTTCTGAGGTCCTGTTCAACAACAAAGGCACTCATTTCTATGTCCCAAAATAGTGTATTTGAGATACTTTTAGTGAGATAGTTCAGTGGAGTATATGAGATACTTTGTGTTTTTTATGCTGGTGGCCTAAATTATTTTAATATTCAAATTACTTCCCCTTCTCATTTGTAAGATGGTAATAATACCTCTACTACCTAGCTCCACAGGTTGTTGTGAAATTGTAATGAGATAATGGATGTAAAATCCTTTGCAGACTTCAAAGTGCTCCATAAGCGCTAAAGGTTAGGGGTTGAACTCTTGGAGGCCAGAGGGAAATTTCTTATTTTATTGGCATAGAAAACTCTCTGCAAGAAAATTCCCTCTACCAATGCAGATTTACATCTGTTTTGCAATTTATAATCATAGAGAGTTTTACTGAGTGCTTAAGTGATGATAATATATTTACTTGTTTATTTGTTTGGTTTTGAGTGATTGATTGTTATTATCATTTAGATGATGTATTTCCAGATTAGGGAGACAGAACTAATAAAAAAAGATTGGGCTGTGGAGAAGTTAACTTTACATTATTTTGGAAGTTAATTTTTTTTTTAATCCGTGTGAAAACTCTTGGTTTACAGCATACACTCAAGCACTACATTCTGTCATCTCATCTTGTGAGATTTCTGAAAGTAACTCATCAATGCGACTCGCCATTCACAGTTTTGCATCTGCGCGCAGAAGGAACTGGAAGATTCTGTAGCAGTAAGATTCTGGCATCAGTCTACACTCCAGATCAATTCTTCAGCGGGTATTTGGATTTAACTTATCAGGTGTATGATTCTAGGGAGTGGGATTGCAACAGAGATATCTTTATACTCTCTCAGAAGTTAGTCCTTGATGGATGGATTACACCATACCTTATGGAAAGAATACAGATTGGGGTCTAGGTTCTCTTATATGTAAATCACACAAGTGCAATTGTATTAAAAAAGGCCAGCAGTCAGGCTTGAGACAGACAGTACCTGACTGCTCTGCTGCTGATGAAGAAGAAATTTTTGTGAAGACTTCTCTTTTAGAGAGGGATTCTCAATCATTATCTGTTCTGAACTGAATTTATTTTATTCTTCTGACCAAAGATAAAAGTATTTGGATAGATCATGTGTTCAAAAGAATTTCCAAGTATCATCAATCATTTTTATTGTTTTCTTTTCTAGTTATACATCAGAATCTGAGATGGGAACTTTGGATTTTGAAACACATTATCTTCTTAAATATTTATATTTTCTACATCACAAAAAAACCTAACCTAAAACATTGCTTCTTTTCCAATTCCATGACTATTAGCCTTGGAGGCAGAGATTTTGTTTGCATTTTTTTCTTTAGAAGGCTTGAGGAAAATTAAGTAGTTTCTCTGAATATTGAGAATCTTTATATGAAAGAAATAATACTTTGGAAGGTGAAACTAAACTTGAAATTAATCAAGTATTTTCTGATATCTCCTTTTTGAATCAGTGAATGAAATATCTGCTGAGCAGATAAAACAAAAAATCTCTCTGATATAAGCTTGGTTTGTCATGGCAGCTTCCTAAACTTTTTTTTTTTTTTTTTTTTGTAGGTAAGTTAATCAGGCAGTTGCTAGTCAGTACTTAATGATAAAACATTTAAACTGGGATTTGATAGATGCCAAAACAGATACTAGTGGGTGGCAGGAAAAAAAATTATCAAATTATTTTTTGATTTGACCATTTTTTAAACCAAATTAATTATTTGTCAAAATGCTTGAAACCTATATGTTCATCGTTCCAACCTCAAAGAATTCTCTTGACCTTTGTTTCAGCAAATGTTTATTAAGCACCTTATCTGTGCAAAGCACTGATTTTTGAGATGCTCTAACAATATCCTTTCATCTTAACTCAAATATCTGAACTACACAGTGTAGAAAATCTCTTGCTGTTTTAAAAGTCTGTACTTGTGTGGTCTTATGATTTGCTTGTGGTCAACTTGTTGAATTGGTAATAGGACCAAAGTAGGGTTAATCTTTACCTAGGTCTAATGAATTCTGTTTCCCCAGCTAAGGCTTCTCACCATTCTAGGTTCAGCATAAATTCATCCTTAGCTGCCGTGTCAGCACCATGGTTATGATTTTCTATCGTTAGTTTTGCTTTTATGGAATTGGAGAATTACTGAGAACCTAACTGCCCTCCTGAAAGAAATCTAGGTTATCCCTGACTATAATGCTATAATGCAACAAAACTTACTCAGATTAAATTGGAAGTCTTAAATATAAGCTTAAGGAAATAAGAATTTTGAAGATCAGTTCCACAAATTTCCCTAGATTAATACAGATTATAATTTCTTTTAACTTTACCATAAGAAAAGTTCAGAAAATTGAGTTGGTAAATTTTTAAAGAAATTCTTTTGTTTTTGGAAAAAACTAATATTGGGTTTGTTGTGAAAGTTGTAGTAATTGTTGTCATTTCAATTGGAAATCTAATTTAACTTTTCTACTAAAATTCTAAAATTTCTTTACTTTGCCTTTGATATATTTGGTCACTCACAACTCACAACTTAGAAAGAGTGCAGGCCTATTTATTAAGTTCAATGTACTCAACTCTTGAAATTTCTTGAGATGTGTTAGATTTTCTATTCTTTTTAAACAGAGGGAATATATCTTAGAGTAAGTACAACCTGTTGGAAGTAAGAAAATCACAGTTCAAATTCTAGCTTGCTACTAACTGACCGAGTGACCTTTCTGAACCTTAGTTTCTTTATCTGTAAAATGAGGAAGCTGGACTAGGTGACCTCTAGCATTGTTTTACTTCAGACAGAAAGAAGGTTCTCACAGGTCGTAGCTGCTTCTCTGATTCTTTCCAAGAACAAGATCCTGCTTTTCAGTTTCCCAGATGTATTAGATGGATAATTTATTTTGTGTACCTTGCTATTTTCTTCAATAATTCTAAGATTTTATAAATAAAGATGGTTTTATACTTTTTAATAGTTTATCTTTGCCTCTTTTCTTCATTTGTCACGTGACATGTTTGTCTATAATGTACTGATGGTAGAATTGCATTGTAGACAGTGAGATAAGGAAACATCTGTACTTCCTTTTAAGCTCTCTTATGACATTGATCTTACTATTAAAGCCTGTACTGAAGTACTGATACAGTTAAGAGAGAAGTAGAAGTATAGAAAGAATTTATTAGTGAAAATTATTACTATAAAGTCAGTGAGGAAATCTTATCCCCTTTAGCTATCTATCCAGAAGAGATTTTTAATGAACTAGTATCCATACCAGGAGGATAGACTCTAGAATACTTTAAATATATATATATATGTCAATGAAGCATGCATTTTCCTTTATGAAGTTAGAAGACCAAAAATATCTCATGTTTCCCTGAATAGTTTCATGTTGGGGCTGTTAGCCCTAACAACTTTGGTGATATTCATACTCAGAGCTCACATTAAGGTAATACTTTTCAGTTTGGAAAGTAATTTCCTATCCCTTTTTGATGAATGGTATTTGTTAGTCTGTGATTAATAAATGCTTGTTGAATGAATGAATATATGGGTGTAAATAAAGATTTTTCACATAGTGATTCTGATAACTTAAATGATTTAAGTGTCCATAGTCATGTTTCAGTTAAGCTAGAGTTAGGACTTGAACAGACCTCAGAGGATATCTAGCCTAATCATAATTGAATAAGACAATATCTAACAAATCATCCAGCCTGTGCTTGAAGTCATTGAGGTTCATCTAATTACTTCCAAAGATAGCACATCCCATTTTTTAATAGTTCTAAATTGTGAAGATGTTTTTCCTTATACTGATACTAAATTTGCCTCGTTGTGACTTCTATCTACTTCTCCCAGTTTAATCCTGGTTCTGGGACTATAAATAGAACAAGTTCATTAAATCTTCCCTGTGTTAACTCTTTTAAAAACATCACATCCACATCTCCCCACTTCCTAGTCATCTCTTTTCCGTGTTAAACACTTTTAGTGCCTTCAGTCAATCTTCATGGTATTATCTCATGCTCTTTTCCCATTATGGTTGTATTTCCCTTGGATGTTCTCCAACTTATTAATGTCTAAAAGTGTGTTTAACACTAAATACAGGATTCTGACCAAAGGAGAGTACATGAAGACTATCACCATCTTAGTCATGGATATCCCACCTCTCAGTGATATCTAAAACCAGTTTTGTTTTGTTTTTTCAGCTACTCTAACACAGTAAATATAGTGAACTTTCTGCCAAAATTCATGTTTTTCAAGTGAAATATTCTTTACTTAAGAAACTCTTAATTTATGAAACTGAATATTTTTTACCCTAAAACTTATTAAGATGAAATTAGAGATAAGTGTAGAACCCACCATTCTAATTTTTAAAAGACTTTTGTGGAACTTGTCATCTGTTGAACTAATAATCCTTAGCTTTTTCACCAGGAATGCCACCTGTGTGTTTTCAAAGGCATTGATTTTTTAAAAAGAGATTTATTAAGAGGTGTATAGCAACTAAATCACTACTGATCAGAGAAGTGCAAATCAAGACAACTCTAAGATGTCGCTACACACTTCTCAGATTGGTTAAGATAACAGGAAAATAAAATGATAAATGCTAGAGGGGATGTGGGAAAACTGGTACACTAATATATTGTTGGTAGAGTTGTGAACTGATCCAATGATTCTGAAGAGCAATTTGGAACCATGCCCAAAGGGCTATAGAACTATATAAAACCTTTGTTTCAGCAGTGTCTTTACTGGGCTTATTTCCCAAAGAGATCCTCAAGGAGGGAAAAGGACCTACATGTGCAAAAATGTTTGGGCAGCCCTTTTTGTAGTGACAAAAAACTGGAAACTGAGTGGATGCCCATCAGTTGGGGAATGATTGAATAAGTTATGGTATGTGAATGTTAGGGAATTAAGAAACGATCAACAGGATGATTTCAGAGAAGCCTGGGGAGACTTGCATGAACTCAGGCTAAGTGAAGTGAGTAAAACCAAGAGAACATCGTATACAATAACAAGATTATATGATGATCAACTCTGAAGGGCTTGACTCTTCAACAATGAGGGTGATTCAGGCTAATTCCAGTAAATTTGTCATGGAGGGAACCATCTGCACCCAGAAAGGACTGTGGGGACTGAATATGGATCACAACATAGTATTTTTTTTTACCTTTGTTGTTGTTGTTGTTGTTTTTTCTTATATTTTTCCTCTTTTTCATCTGATTTTTCTTGTGCAGTATGAAATATGTATAGAAGAACTGCACATGTTTAACATATATTGGATTGCTTACTATCTGGGGAGAAGAGAGTAGGGTAAAGGGAGAGAGAAAAATTTGGAACAGGATTTTCAGAGGTGAATGTTGAAAACTATCTTTGCATATATTTTGAAAATGATTTTTTTTAAAAAACCATATAGCAAGAATAATAGTTTGAAAAACATCCCTGCTGGACTAGGAGGACACTCTCTCATTGTACATAAGGATTTTGGAAAGAATGGGTTCAACCCTTAAAGTCCAATGGTAGTGAAGCATCTGTGTACAAAGTATATTCACAAAACTACCACTCCCAACTTCTGGTTTGGATAATCCAGTTGAAGGTACTAATAAAAATAGCAAAGTTCTAAACCATTAATCCCTGAGGCAAGATGAAAACATGAAAGGACCCAGAGAAACCTATTTTGCATTTCAGCAAAATTCTTAAAAAACAAAACAAAACAAAACAAAACACCAGAAGGGGCAGCTAGGTGGCGCAGTGGATAGAGCACCAGCCATGAAGCCAGGAGGACCTGAGTTCAAATGTGACCTCAGACACTTAACACTTCCTAGCTGTGTGATCCTGGGCAAGTCACTTAACCCCAATTTCTTGAGAACCATCAGAAGAAACGATAAAGCTAAAGTGAAATGTCTATAAGTTCCTCTATGTAGTCTATAGCTACATAACAAGATTCTTAGAAATCTGCAGACACTCAGGATAGGTTAATAACACAGCAGCATACCATTTGGAATTAGGGGAGATAAGTCTAGATCAAGTCCCTAGCCAAACCATGGCAGGAGACAGAGCTATCTCTACTCAGTACAAAGTCCAGACAGGCCACAGCCCAGCACTTAGGCATCTGTCATCCAAGCTATAGCAAGAGACAAGGCCAGGACAATGATCTAATAGCCTACTACCCAGGAAACACATGGTGAAGCTATTGTAAGGAAATGGGTCAAGGCACCATAAGGGAGGAAATGGTGTGAAGTTGGCAGTGCCCTTAATAGTTAAGTTGAGAAGAGGGGCAGGTTTGAGGAAAAAGTTACATTTTGGATTCGTTGAACCTGAGAGGTCCAGGAGGCATTCAATTTGAAATATCCAATAGGGAGCCAATAATGGACAAGATCAAGAGAAAGACAAGCACTAGATGAATGAATGAATGAATAAATGAAGCACTTAAGTACTTTGTGCTAAGCCCTGGGGATACAAATAGGAAAGAGGCTACTTTCAAGAAGCTCACAATCTAATGGAGACAATACATGGAAGCTGCAAATTAGATGGAAAGGTCCAATAGTCCTTAAGGTACAACTTCCGAAATAGATGATAATGCCTCATTCATGTCATTTCCACTGATAAAATTGTGTTTTTGATGTTGAACCATTTGACAGTGCCAAGGACTTTGGTGACAAAAATTTTCTTTCCCTGAATCTTCAATAAGTGTAACTGTAGCATGTGTTCACTTACTGGAGTAGTTGCTAGACTACATTTATCCAGGAGTTGCTTCTCAGGACGATAGCTGTAACTACTAGCCTGGAAGCATTATTCCAAAGATTCTTGGGTGTATGTATGGTCCGAGGCGCACTCCATCATAAGGGAAGATGGTAATCATGGTGATTGTGGTAGTTTGATTTGCCTGGCAAATACTGCCCCTTTTCTCCTCTTAAGAGTGCTTGTGTTTCGGCTTCAGCTAGGCTAGCTTGCCTGTCTTTTGAGTGACAGTCAATAGTTATTGGAGATGTATTTACACAAAAGCTATTTCTCCAGATCATGGCTATGAAGGCTGGTAGTCTGGAAGGGTGCTGTTACTCTCAGGGCTCTTATACTTATTTGCCAGTTAGTGGCAGTTGTTGCTGTGGTGATTAAGAAGGTGCACCCCTTCTCCACAATGATTTACTCTTTCAAAAATTGCTGAAGGGGCTGATCTGCTTGCAGTTTTGTGACACTGCTATTCCTTTTTCCTTTTTTTTTTTAAATTTTATAATTACAATCCTTCTTGACAGTACATATGCATGAGTAATTTTTTTACATTATCCCTTGTATTCATTTTTCCAAATTTTCCCCTCCCTCACTCCACCCCCTCCCCCAGATGACAGACAATCCCATACATATCAGATGTGCTATGACACTGAAGCTCTTGGGTTCAAAGACCTAGGCTGTCTTCATCAATGGAAGAGAGCTAATAATGGTCAAGTTACTGGTGGTGGTTTAACTTTCCTGATAGGTATTACTACTTGTCTGTCTCAGGGAAGGAAATTAAGAGAGCAAGGAAGAAAATGAAAAAAAAAAAAAAAGGAAGGAAAGAAGGAAGGTGGAAGGGAGGAAGGAAGAAAAAGGAAGAAAAGGAAGGAATAAAAAGAAAGGGAGGGAGAGAACAAGGAAGAGAGAAAGAAAAAGGGAAGGAAGGAAGAAGGAAAAAAAAGTCATTGGCATAATGCTGATAACTAAACTCTTGGAAGTTGATATTGTTATTAAGTGAGAACATTAGAGAAAGAAGAGTATTCAGGACAGAGCTTTAGAGTATGGATTATGAACCAGCAAAGAAAATTGATGAGGGGTTAGGCAAGGAGGAGGAGAACCAAGATTGAAATCTGGATACATCAGAAGCAAGAATATTTAAGAAATGGTGTCAAATAGGTAAAAAAAAAGAATGAGGATTTTTATAATGCAGATATTTAGAAAAAGATGAATGAAAATTTAGAAAATTGAGAAGTCATTTAGAAAGACTTGGAAATTAGGAAATCACTAATGATTTTGGAGAAAGTTTTAGTTTTGTGTCCAGCAGCCAGTTTGCAAAGGTTTGAGAAGGAGAAAGTTGAGGCTATGAGTATAACTAGTTTTTTCTAGTCATTTGGCAATGAAAAAAAGTTTGATATGATGATGATTATGATTTTGATGATGATATGATGCTAACTTGAGTGTGTAGATATTAAGGATGGGAGAGTCTTTATTTGAAGGCACAGAAAAGAAAACAGATGGAGTAGAGATGATTGTACGAAAATCTGCTGGGGAAAAAACAAACAGGAAAAGTTAGGATCAAAGGTACATGTTGGCCTTGATAAGAAGAGCCATTCTTTATCAGCATGAGAAACTTTGTGAAGGCTTTGCTGAAATATAAGGAAACTATATGGCATTCTTCAGCTCTACCACTGCCTTTTGTTTCATATCACAGTCATTTCTGGATATCTAGCTTTCCCCCCACATCTACCACCCCACTTTGTAACCTATGTTACAAAGAAAAAAAATAAGACAAAAGAGCCAATAATATGATTTCATCTAATTACAATTTTCATGATGTTTTTGCTAAAACTATGATGGATCTTTGTAATCACTTTCTTTTCTAACTGTTCAAATCCCTTTACAATAGATTCTAGAATTCTGCTCGGAATTGAAGCAACCTCATGAACTTCTGATTGGCAAATTCCATTTTTTTCCCTTTCTTAAAATGAGGAAATCTGACTTCCAATTTCTCCCACACTCCATAATTTTTGGGAAAAATAGTGATTATTGCTTAATAATCACACACCTTTTCCTGAATCTTAAGGTTCAGGGCCTGTTGGCTTGAACTCATTAAGAACAGCTAGATGCCCCTCTTGTTGATTTGTTTCAATCATGTCCGACTCTTTGTGACCCTATTTTGGGTTATTTTTGGAAAAGAAACCAACATAGTTTGCCATTTCCTGCTCTATCTCATTTTGTAGATGAGAAAGTAAGGCAAACAGGTTTAAGTGACTTGGCCAGGGTCACACAATTAGTAAATGTCTGAGATCAGAATTGAAGACATGAAGATGAGTCTTCCTGTTCTACCTGCTGAGTCATCAGCTGACCCAGATTTGCTGTCTTAACCTTTTCTTTTCTTCTTTATTGCTTTTCAGTTCCAAATAAGGCATATTTTGTTCTCTCTTTCCCTAGGTAGATTTAAATCTAAATGTCATACTTCTTGGCAAAGAATATAAAAGCAAAAGAGGTGCTCAGTAGCCTTTTCCCCTTACAGAAATAAGTCCTATCCCATCTTTGGTCTTTCTCTTTTCCCTAATATAGCTTAAAATTTCTTTTTTTATTATTATCCTTAGATTTTCTAAAAAAAAAAAAAAACCACAGTTAATTTAACTTTATTACTCTTGACACTATTCTTATAGGGATATGCAATGCTTTTAGATTCAGCTTCTGTTATTTTCCCCTCTTTCTATATTCTGTACAAGTCTTTTTAGATTCTAAGTTGATTGATGAGTTTCTCTTGTATCTATATACATGCCTACTCTTTTGACAACTCATTTTCCTTCTATCAGGATTGTTTTGCTTCCCATGTCTAAAGAATTTTGGTCCATGGATCCTACTTATTATTTCCTAGAACTATTTGAAGTCTCTCCCCAAAACCAGGTAGCACATCATAACTATCCAATCATCTTATCTCACATTCTAAGGAGTAATTCTTCATGAGGTTCCCATCATTTTTATTTCAGCAAACAATTCCTTCTTTTTGATGAGAATCAGAATAGAAGTTCCCTCCACTAGTACTTACATCTTCTTGGATGTGACTTTGGCAAACTTCTGGGCCTAGCACTTGCTTACTTTATACATTGTAGATACTATCTGTAGTTTGATGAAAATATATAGAATATTTTCGTTTTCTCATTTTTGTTTCATTTTGAAACCCTTTTGATTAGATTTCCAAAAATCTAAGCAAGTATGCTTTTTGTCAAATGCTATCACTTTTTTTTTTTTTAAGCCTTGGTCTGGAATTACGATACGGTGAGCAATTGTGATGAAACCCCCAGTCCCCTTTAAAGGCTTTCATTTTCTTTTCCAAGACTGTGTTATCTTTAACAATCTTTTCTGTATTCAATAGTAAATTGTCATCTGGTTTGACAGGCTCTAGGAGATTCACTATCATGTCTTAGAAACCTACCTGAGGAAGACAGCAAAACTCTCTATTGTTATTAAATCAACAAAGAACTATTTTAAGTGCTTTTCCTCCTCTTGAGAGATATGAACCCCACTATAACCAGAGGATCATCAATTTAGAACTCAGGGTCCTCGGAGTCCATCTACTGCAACCTCCTCATTTTACAAATGAGGAAACTGAAGTCATTTGTATTATGTCATGGGGATAATAAATTACAGAGCTACAATTTGAACCCAGGATCTCTATTTTTAAAACCAGCGGCCTTTCTGCTGTACCACACAATCTGTCTGATTTGTTTGTGTCTCTGATTCTGACTATATCATCCCTTAATTTCCAGTGCCAATGAATCTGTATCATCATTCACTAAAAAACAATTTCTTCTTTGGTCAGTCTGCTTTCTTTTTTTGGAAAGAGCTCCATATCTTTTACTTGGCTCAAAATGTTCTGTTAGACCTTCTTCCTTTTTCTTTGTGTGATGATGTTCTCCTACCTTGTAACCTGACTCAGGTCAAGATTCCTATTCACTTTTCCAAATGCTTTATCTTCTTTGTTTTCACATTGAAACTCTTCTGGCTTTTCACTTTTGTTTGATTTTGAGGTTTGTTGTATTTGATTTGTTTTGGGGTTTGTTTTTTTTTTTAACTCTTTGCTTCCTATGATAACTCTTGACTCTCAAACTTAGTGTTCAAGCTCCTCTGCCTTCTCTTTGGGGAAGCACATCACCACTCAGCAGAAATAGATACCACTTTCTCTTTCAAACTAGAAAAATACCATTTCCCTGTGCTTACTGGAAATGAAAGCCTTAGACTGTCATTCTTGCTAGAAGCTTCTCTAGGGAACTGTTATAGTATATATACTGCTTGTGCCGTAGTCTTCCACTGGATTTGTCATACCCCTCACCTGTTACCTGATGATAACCACACTCATCTGTCTTCATTTTCTTACACACTTCTTAACTTTTATTTACCTCAAGTTCATTACTTCAGTTTTAAGTCTTCCAGCTTTCTTTCTTTTTCAGTTTTTGAGGTCTTCCTAAAATTCCCTCCCCCAATTTCTGTCTTTAACCTTCTTAATTTTAAAACCCTTCCCTTTTCTTCCATTTGCTCAAATCCTCCTCCTTTTCTCACAAAATATTTCATTCCATTGTTTTCCCACTATACCCACTGTCTCTGTCACTAACTCCTTAGATCTGAGAAGCTTCCTTTGTCCTTGAGACTATTCTACTGTGTTAATTATCTGAATCTCATCACTATGTACTATGTCTTTTTTGATTGGGAAGGACAGGACATTCTGTCAACCTTTTTCTGTCCACTGGGTACAGAGTCTAAGAGCTAGTGCTTTTATCATTGCCTCCTACTCAGGATATGAAAAAAGGAAAGGACATATGTTAGGGATTTTTATTGTTGTTGTTATTGTTTTATTTAAATTTGGATTGAACTTTGAAAAGTTTCTGGTTTTTTTTTCTGGGAACTAGCTTCTTTTCTTTCAACTTTAAATGATTAATTTGCTTTATGTTACATAATGGGTACCACAACAATGCTTTAAAAAAAAATAGGAATTTGGAAGAGTTGCATGAATAGGTTTCCTGCTGAGGAAGGCTACAGATTTGTTTGCATTTGCTATTCATGGTCCTGATGAGAAATTAGCTCATATAAATCGGTAAGTTCATCTCCAACCCTTCCTAACATCATTAACCTTGGTCAATGGATAGGCAAAGGGGGAAAAAAAATTAAATTTACCCCATTTCTTTGAGTCAACCCAATACATTGTTATAAAATACTTATTAATTCATACATTAAAGCCAAGAAAAGGCAAAAAAAATTGCTATCATTTAATTCACATCACTAGATCTTTTCCTGGCACCTACTCTAAGTTTGTGCTAGCTAGAATGTTACAGTACATGTCTAATGTGCTCATTAGGAAGTGTGAACAGGAAGAACCTGTATCTGCTTTAGGTGCATCTCTTATCTCAAAAGCTTATTCCTGATTATGAAGGGAAGATTGTTTAAATTGGAGGATTACTTGGGATTCTGTAACTATTCTATGGAGACAACAGAATTAGCCAAAAATTTATTCAGTATAGCAGTCTAACTAAGGGCCAGGCAAGGCTGGTTAAGAAAGACACCCTGTAACACAGCCTTGTCTCTTAAGACTGGGTTTGAGGCCTCACATAACTAGCTTAATATGGCAGGATTGTTATCTACTCCAAGAGCACTAGAGTGATCCACATAGGATGAGAAAGGCAGTCACAGAAGAAAAACTAAGGGGCCTGGAAATGGGGAAGAAGAGCAGGCAGTTGGCATATAATCTTGGAGTCAAGAAGGCCTGAGTTTAAATCTGATCTCAGACAATACCTCTGTGATCTCAGGAAAGTCACTTAACCACTGTCTACCTCAGTTTCCTCATCTGTAAAATGGAATAATAAGCCCCCTACTTCCCAGGTGGGTTGTGGGGATCAAAGGTGATATTTATAAAGTTCTTAGCACAGTTCCTGACACAGAGTAGGTATTTAATAAATGGGTTTTTTTTAAAGAGTAAAATTAGGATTTTTTTAAAACTAAAAATCTTTAAAATTCTTGGACCTAGAGATGCCACTGCTATCTCAAGGAAGTTAAAGACAGAAAAAGCCTCCATACTATGTGTGCACACATGGTGATTGTTCCAGGAACTTAGAACATTGCGTTTTTCCCCCCCAAGTTTCCTTTTGGTTCTGCTATGTAGAAGGAAGCCATATCTTCTATAAAGTGAACAAGTATTTATTCATTTAATTTAATAATTAATTTACCTAATTAACAGCCAGGCACTATGCTAAGTGATGGATAGAACTTGACTTACTCCAGCAGGTATATTCCCATATACTAGCATTTCAATTTTTCTGCTCTTCATCCTTTAAGAGAGAACAGAATCTTCTTATATGCTTTATCCATTCACTTTTCTAATAGGCCCCTTGAGATTTCATTTATTCACATCAATCAGACTCAAATTAGTCTTTTGTCTACAGGAAGGCATTTTCTGATGTAAGTCTATTGTAGCCTTCAGCATAATTTGATGGGCCCTTTAAATGTTGTAAAAATGGATTTCAAAATATCCAGAAAAAAATTCTGCCATGGAAGCTGGTTCAAGGAGTATGGAAAGTTTTCAAGAATGAAATTAATATATAAGTCATATTGATGAGAAAAAAGAGATCTACTTAAAGAGTTCAATATATAGGGATATATAGGGAACTCATCAACTAATGGAAATTTTAAGTGGACATCTGCAGAAGATGGTGAAATAAAGGACAACAAACATGGGAAGATGACCACTTACTATAAAGAACAGTATTAGAAACTAAAGCTCAGGATAATGAGTGCCAAGATCAGTATTTTGGTGGTGGTGGTGAATTGTGTCTGACTCTTCATGATCCCATTTGGGATATGTAAGAGTGGTCCACCATTTCCTTCTCAAGCTCATTTTACAAATGAGACAAATCAAAGCAAATAGGGTTAAGTGCTTTGCCCAGGGCACACATCTGGTAAGTGTCTGAGGCCAGATTTAAACTCACAAATATGAGTCATCCTGACTCTAGGACTGGCACTCCATTGTGCTACCTAGCTGCTCATAAGGTTAGTATACAAGGCAATGTTTTTCAGGAGGATCAAAGAAGGGATAATAAAAGAAGACATAATTATTCATGTTTTTTTTTAATGCCAATGAGAATGATAATTTGGGTTTAGAAGGAGCAAAACTGGTTAATGGACTTAAAAACCAAGATGACTGAGGAATTAGCAAGTGAACACCTAGCTGCCTTCAATGAATTCAAGAAATCAAATTAGGAAGACCTACATACCTCAGGATAATTAAAGAGTTAACAAGGAGATTCTGAGATCATGGAGAACAAAAGGAGAGGTGTAAAACTGAAGTGGGGCCCTGCTGTCCTGGTTTTCAAAAATAGAGGTGGGTAGAGTCCACAAACCAGTCTAATAAGCTTGATTCAAATTCTAGCAAAATTCTACGATATACTATTTAAGATGGTTGGTGAACATTTAGAAAGTGAAATGGTGATCACTAAGAACCATCATGTCTTCATAAAAAACAGATTATGCCAGTTTTGAATAATTGAAAAGTCAATGATAGTCCCAGAGAAGAGGAGATAAAATGGTATCCTGCAGAAAGTCTGGAAACTACTAGGACAGAATACTGTCTATATGGTTCAATGTAGTTCACTGTAGTCTTGCTTAATTTTTTTCCCCTTTGTTATAATGGATTGTTCAGTGAGAGTAGAAAAGGTATTCCTTCCTCCCAGAAATTATACTGGCATAAAGAAAAAAGGGGTCAACTATTTTAACAAATAATGTCATGCCAAACTAAACTCATTTTTGTTTTTTTTTTTTTAATTGATAGTTTGTTAAGACAATGCCAGATATTTGGATTTCAGCAACTGGGTACAATGGGTAGGAACTGCAAAGAAATAAATTTAGAAGAATGTAGCGTGCTGTTGTCTCCAGAAGCTGCCAGATCGCTCTCTGGGAAGAGATCTGCTGTGTCTACTCAAATCTTTCAGACAGATTCTTCTTCCTGTAGAGAACCGTTGTCTCCAGGCAGTTGCTGTTAACTCTTGTCCAGAGAAGTGACTTCCCTTCCTGCAGAGAGCTGCATCAAGCCAGATGTAGTGCAGAGTCTTCTCCTCTTCCTGGAGTGGTGTCCTCTTTTATCCTCCCAGAGAATGGGCGTGGGATAATGCAAGGGCTTCTGGGAAGAACCCCTTCAACCAATGAGCTTGCTCCTTCTAGGATTCCTAAGGTGTAAACTCCCTTTACAGGTCTGAGCCAGAGAACTGTCAAGTCAACCTGAGTTCTCACCTTGTCATTGTCCAGACAACCTGAGTTCTCACCTAGTAATCCTAACAGAAGAAAGTTCCAGAAATCATAAATGCAGTATAAACTTAAGTTCCCAGATGTCTGGCCTTGTGGTGTTCAGCATTTTTGTCAAATTAGAATTGTAGAATCCAAGAGTTATATAAGGGACTTCCCAGACCATTTAATCCTTAAAACTAATCAAGCATTCGCTTTCCCATATTCTGATACTGGTCATCCAAGGCTCAACTGGAATATATATACTGAGAGGAAACATACTACTTCCTAAAGTAGCCCATTCTAATTTTGGATAGTTCTAATTGTTATGAAAGTACTTTAAAGCTTTTTTTTCTTAACCAGATCTTCTAATTTTATACTTATATTTCATATCTTGTTATTCTATCCTTTTAAGATCAATTTAGATACTGTATCATCACTTATTAACTGTCATTCCCAGATTTATATCATCTGCAGATCTTGACATTTCTCCCATGACTTCAAGTAAATCACTAACTAGAAGAGGACCCTGAGCCCAGCCACTAGAGATCTCTTAAGTTTATTATTGTTGTTCAATCATTTTAGTTATGTCTGACTCTTTGTGACCCCCATTTGGGGTTTTCTTCATAAAAATAGTAGAGATTTGTCATTTCCTTATTTTCCTTGTCAGCTTGTTTTATAGATAAGGAAACTGGTGCAAAAAGAGTTAAGTGACTTGCTCAGGGATCCATAATTAGGGTCTGAGATCCACCAAGTTTACATCAATCCATTAATGACTACCTTCTGGAATCTTATCATCTAATCACTTCTGAGTCACCTAACTGTAATATCATCTAGTCTACAGCTCTCCATATTGTTTGCAATGAAAACATTAAATGCTTTTATAGAAATAGAAAAAAAAAACAAACCTCAGTACCTCCACACTTGTTCAGCTTCATGTTACTTTAATTGGTGTTTTTGCTAGAAATGAATTGATTAGAGTCATTTATGCTACACTTATTAAATTTGTAAATGACATAAAACTAAGTCGGATAGTTAATAACTGGATGACAAATCAGGATCAAAAATATGTCAGTAGGCTAGAAAAGTTGTCTAGAGTCCTGCACATGTTTTAAAAAAAAAATCAGCTTCACAAATAACAAGATGATGAAAGTATTGCTAGACAATAGTACATGTAAAAAAACCTCGGAAGTTTTTAGTACACTATAGATTCAGTATGAATCAACAGTATGACATAGCATTAAAAAAAGCTAATTTGATCTTAGGCTGCATGAAGAGTATAGTGTGTAGAAAAAGAGAGGTAATTATCCTCTTATTCAGACCACACTTGGAATATTGCATTCAGTGCTGGCTGGATTTTTTTTTTTAAGAATGGAATTGTTAATATGATAGAAACCAGATTAGTGAGGGGATTGGACACCATTCTACCTAATAATCAATAAAAAGAAATGTACAGTGTTTAACCCAGAGAAGTGAAGACTGAAGGACATGGTAATTGTCTTGCAAATATTTTAAGGGTCTTCATATAGAAGAAGAAACATATTTGCTTTGCTTGGCCTCTAAGGACAGAAGTAAGGTCTTTGGGCAGATATTGCAAATAGGTAGATAAAAGTTGATTCAAGTTAAAACAGATAATTAGAACTTTCCCAAAGTGGAATCAGCTATCTAAGGGTTAGAAATAAAAGAGACGACTAGATAACTAGATGTTGATGTAGAGTGATTTCCTTTAATGAATGGGTTGAACCAAATGTCTTCTGAGTTCCCTTCCACCTTTGAGTTTGTAATTTATTTAGTAGTCTAGATTTCATTCATCCCATCTGTCTTATAGGTTCCTCACTGTTTTTGAAGGTACAATTATTGCCCTGTTGCCAAATGGACAGGTGTGCCACATACATTGTAAATTAATCCACCCTCAATATTACTTAACTAGAGAAGTAGGTAATGTTCTCATTTAAATCACTCCTAGCCCAGAGTTGGCACTCTTGACAGACAGACCCATCACCTAGCCAAATACCCATCATGATTGATGTGGGGGAGAATAGATTTCTTTTGCTGCTTGTGAAAAATTAGTACAGTTTGTAAATTTAACGTGATTAATGTATCAACATGCAGAAAGGCTCTTCGTCCCAATAACTTTCTAGAGAGATAGTTACAAGGTATTTCCAAATCTCCAAAGCCAAATGACCCAAAGCATTCTTGTTTTGGATTATCATACTGAGGATCCACCCCAAGCTTCTGTTTTTGGGTTACAGCTATATATCTCAAACTACCTTTCAAGTTGCTCTTTTGACAAAATTGGTTAACTACATTGGTTAACTGTATATTGGTCCTGTGCAGAAAACATTTGACAAAATCCTGTTATCAAAAGAAATCTTGGTTCAGATTGTGCCCTAGTCAGTGAAGCAAAATCTGGGGTGGGGGTGAAGAGGAGGGTGAAGAGACAAAGTATTTTAGTAGCACACCAAGTATGGTGATTTGGGGGAATCTATTGTATAAGACCTGCTGCAAACTTGAAAAAATGATACCCAGAGAGTATTGAAATTGTATCATTAAAAAAATAATTTCTGATACTTCTGGGGGAGTAGCCAGAATGGTGAAGTAAAAAAAGTGCTCAGGTAAGCTTTCTCAATATTCCCCTTCAACTTTAAAATGATTCCTCAGATCAAATTCTGGAGTGGTAGAGACAACAAAATGTTAGAGTGAGATGTTCTTCCAGCCCAAGTCAAAAGATCTGTAACACAGGAACAGAGGCAGTCTCAGAGCCCATGTAGATGAAAAACTTCCATTTAGTGGAAGTTGAGGGTGGTGACAGAAGCAGCAGCACCTTTGGGAGCCAGATTCAATAAGACCACCTGGAAGTTAGTCAAAAAGAGATTACAGAGTATTTTTTTTTTCTTGCATTGAATGCAGGACCAAATGCGTTTTGGCAAACTCCATTAATTATACCCACTTATGAGTCATACTTCAAGAATAGAAAGGAGAGCACTTTTGGTAAGAGCAAGTAGAAACCCTGAAGAGCAGTATCAGTCTGGTCCAAATGAAGGAAGAGCTCTGAGGAGCAGTATTTGTTTTAATTCCAAAGGATCACAGCATTTCCTGGATAAGAACCAAGAGTACAGTTAAAAGAAAATAATGACTATACTTCTCCCTAAATCACACTACCTTGGAAGCACTGAAAGCTTCAAAACTCCAAATCTAGCTCTGAAAACAGAATTGCAAAAAACCCCAAAAAACCCTGAAGCTTAAAACAACATTCTTCTTCCCATCCACCTCCTGCCTCCTTGGTGAGAACAGAATCCAATGTTAATATGGCATTCCAGGAGGACTTCCGGCCAAGATGGCGGCGTGGAGGCAGACAGCTGCTTGAGCTCCTCGTTTTCTCTCAGAACTTACTTCATGACAAGCCTCTGACTTAATGCTTGACCCAGAAAGAAATCCACAAATGATCACCAAGAGACGACATCCTTGAAAGTCGCAAGAAAAGGTCTGTGTTTGCTCGGGGGAGGGTCAATCAGACTGGGCGCAGACTGAGGGCAGACAGCCAGAACAAGACAGGCAGCTCACACAGCTCAGACCGGAGGGGGAGGGGTACGATCTCTGACGTTTCTGCAAAAAGACTTTTTCCCCAGTGTGGATACTCCGTCTTGGCAGCAAGCAAGAGCAGCAGAGAAGGTGTAAACACCGGAGGTGAAGATTAAAACCCCAGAAAGCCAGCATCTCTCAGAGCCCGGCCACCCCCAACCCCCACCTGGACTGATTCGGTGAGTTCTCAGAGCCTCAGAGTGCAGACTCAGTACAGTCATTGATGTTCTGTTAGTGGCTCTCTGCTGCCCTACCCCCAGTCTGTACAGGAAGCCCATTAATACCATCCAGCCCCATCCCCCACAGAACAGACCAATTGTTTCTCTTGTCAGTTTGCTTTCTTCGATTCCTACTCTGACAAAATGAACAAAAAATTCAAAAGGGCTCTAACCATTGACAGCTTCTGTATGGAGATAGAGCAGACTTCAAACACTGAGGAGACTAAAAACAGACTGTCCCCAGAGGAATCCCCTAAGGGGGATATGAGCTGCTCCTCAATACAAAAGAATCTCATAGAGGAAATCAAAAAGGCTCTCACAAGAGAGCTGGAAGAGAAATGGGAAAAGGAAAGGGAAGCTTGGCAAGAGAGCCTGGAGAAGTCATCCCATGCATTCAAAGACAGAGTGGATAAAGAAATCAAATCATTGAGAAACAAGATTAGTGAGCTGGAAAAGGTAAACAACTCCAAGGAAAACAGGATTAGTGAGCTGGAAAAAAAAACAGCTCTCTAAAAAATAAAATGGATAAAATGGAAAAAAATTCCATAGAAGATAAAAACTCAATTGGACATTTACAAAGAGATATTAAAAAAGTGAGTGAAGAAAATACATCATTGAAAATTAGACGAACAAGTAGAAATGAATGACTCAATGAGAAACCAAGAGGTAGTCAAGCAAAACCAGAGAAATGAAACAATTGAAAAGAATGTCAAGTATCTTATCAGAAAGACAACAGACTGAAAACAGATTCAGGAAAGACAATTTGAGAATAATCGGACTCCCTGAAAAATGTGAGGAAAAAAAGAGCTTGGACACTATTTTCGAGGAAATTATCAAAGAGAACTGCCCAGACGTTCTGGAAACAGAGGGTAAAATAGACATTGAAAAAATTCATCGATCACCTATTGAAAGGGACCCTAAACTCAAAACGCCAAGAAATATAGTGGCCAAGTTCAAGAACCATTAGACAAAGGAAAAGATATTGGAAGCTGCTAGAAAAAAGCAATTCAGATATGGAGGATCCACAATAAGGATAACCCAGGATCTAGCAGCATCCACATTAAAAGAACGAAGGGCCTGGAACATGATATTCTGAAAGGCTAAGGAACTTGGTATGCAGCCAAGAATAATTTACCAAGCAAGAATGAGCATCGTTTTCCAGGGAAGAAGATGGACATTTAACGAAATAAATGAATTCCATCTATTTTTGATGAAAAAACCAGACCTACATAAAAGGTTTGATCTTCAAATACAGAACTCAAGAGATTTCTAAAAAGGTAAAAAGAAATCTTGAGAACTATACTTCTGCCAAAAAAAATATGTAAAGAACATATGTACAATTTGTCTTAGAAACTAGAGGTGGAAAGGAAATTATATCATAAAAAAGTGTAAAGTGGTGGTACTACATCTCATGAAGAGGCAAAGGTAACCTATTATATCTGAGAGAAAGAAAGGAGAGAGATGAACATAGTGTGTATCAATAGACATATTCGATTTATGGTGAAACTTCTTCCACTTCATTGAAAAGTGAAAGGGAAGGAGTAAACTAAGGGGAAGGGAATACAGAAATTTGGAGGAAAAGGGGTAAAATAAGGGAAGGAACTTTAAGGTGGGGGAGGGATCCTAAAAAGGGAAGGCTGTTCACAAGTTTAATACTGGGTAGGGGGGTAAGAGGGAAGGAAAGGGGAAAAGCATAAGCAGGGGTTAATAGGATGGCAAGCAATATAGAATTAGTCCTTCTAACCATAAATGTGAATGGGGCAAACTGCCTCATAAAGAGGAAGCAGTTAGCAGACTGGATTAAAAGTCAGAACCCTACTATATGTTGTTTACAGGAAACACACCTGAAACAGGGTGAGACATTCAAACTAAAAGTAAAAGGGTGGAGCAGAATCTATTATGCTTCAGGCAAAACCAAAAAAGCAGGAGTAGCCATCCTCATCTCAGATCAAGCAAAAACAAAAATTGATCTAATTAAAAGAGATAAGGGCATTATATCCTGCTAAAGGGCAGCATCAATAATGAAGCAGTATCAATATTAAACATATATGCACCAAGTGGTGCAGCATCTAAATTCTTAAAAGAGAAATTAAGAGAGCTGCAAGAGAAAATAGATAGCAAAACTATAATAGTGGGAGATCTCAACCTTGCACTCTCAGAATTAGATAAATCAAACCACAAAATAAATAAGAAAGAAGTCAAAGAGGTAAATAGAATACTAGAAAAGTTTGATATGATAGATCTTTGGCGAAAGCTAAATGGAGACAGAAAGGAGTATACTTTCTTCTCAGCAGTTCATGGAACCTATACAAAAATTGATCATATACTAGGGCATAAAAACCTCAAAATCAAATGCAGTAAGGCAGAAATAGTAAATGCATCCTTTTCAGACCATAATGCAATCAAAATTACATTTAATAAAAAGCCAGGGGAAAATAGACCAAAAAATAATTGGAAACTAAATAATCTTATACTAAAGAATGATTGGGTAAAACAGCAAATCATAGACATAATTAATAACTTCACCCAAGAGAATGACAATAATGAGACATCATACCAAAATGTGTGGGATACAGCCAAAGCAGTAATAAGGGGAAGTTTTATATCTCTAGAGGCCTACTTGCATAAAATAGAGAAAGAGAGGGCCAACGAATTGGGCTTACAACTCAAATTGCTAGAAAAGGAACAAATTAAAAACCTCCAGACAAACACAAAACTTGAAATTCAAAAAATAAAAGGTGAGATTAATAAAATTGAAAGTAAAAAAACTATTGAATTAATTAATAAAACTAAGAGTTGGTTCTATGAAAAAACCAACAAAATAGACAAACCCTTAGTAAACCTGATTAAAAAAAGGAAAGAGAAAAAGCAAATTGTTAGTCTTGAAAATGAAAAGGGTGAACTCACCACTAATGAAGAGGAAATTAGAACAATAGTTAGGAGCTACTTTGCTCAACTTTATGCCAATAAATTCGATAACTTAAATGAAATGGAAGAATACCTTCAAAAAATATAGCTTGCCCAGATTAACAGAGAAGAAGTAAGTAGTCTAAATAGTCCCATCTCAGAAAAAGAAATAGATCAAGCTATTAACCAACTTCCTAAGAAAAAGTCCCCAAGACCAGATGGATTTACATGTGAATTCTACCAAACATTTAAAGAACAACTAACTCCAATGCTATGTAAACTGTTTGAAAAAAATAGGGATTGAAGGAGTCCTACCAAATTCCTTCTATGACACAGACATAGTACTCATACCTAAACCAGGTAGATCAAAAACTGAGAAAGAAAACTATAGACCATTTTCCTTAATGAATATTGATGCTAAAATCTTAAATAAGATCTTAGCAAATAGACTTCAGAAAATCATCCCCAGGATAATACACTATGACCAAGTGGGATTTATACCAGGAATGCAGGGCTGGTTTAATATTAGGAAAACTATTAGTATAATTGACCATATTAATAATCAAATTAATAAAAACCATATGATCATCTCAATAGATGCAGAAAAGGCATTTGATAAAATCTAACATCCATTCCTACTAAAAACTCTTGAGAGTATAGGAATAAATGGACTATTCCTTAAAATAATGAGCATATATTTAAAACCTTCAGTAAACAACATATGTAATGGCGATAAACTAGAACCTTTCCCTGTAAGATCAGGAGTGAAACAAGGTTGCCCACTATCACCATTACTTTTTAATATAGTACTAGAAACTCTAGCCTCAGCAATAAGAGCTGAGAAAGAGATTCAAGGAATTAGAGTAGGAAATGAGGAAATCAAATTATCACTTTTCGCAGATGACATGATGGTATACTTAGAGAACCCCAAAGACTCTGCTAAAAAGCTATGAGAAATAATTCAGAATTTTAGCAAAGTCGCAGGATACAAAATAAATCCACATAAATCCTCAGCATTTTTATACATTACCAACACAATCCAACAGCAAGAGATACAAAGAGAAATTCCATTCAAAATAACGGTCGATAGTATAAAATATTTGGGAATATATCTACCAAAGGAGAGTCAGGAATTATATGAGCAAAATTACAAAAACGCCACAAAAATAAAGTCAGATTTAAATAACTGGAAAGACATTCAGTGCTCTTGGATAGGACGAGCGAATATAATTAAGATGACAATACTCCCTAAACTAATCTATTTATTTAGTGCTATACCAATCAGACTTCAAGAAACTATTTTAATAACCTAGAAAAAATAACAACAGAATTCATATGGAACAACAAAAGGTCGAGAATTTCAAGGGAAGTAATGAAAAAAAAATTAAGTGAAGGTGGTCTATCGGTACCTGATCTAGAACTGTATTATAAAGCAACAGTCACCAAAACCATTTGGTATTGGCTAAAAAATAGACTAGTTGATCAGTGGCATAGGTTAGGTTCACAGGGCAAGATAGTGAATAAAAATAGCAATCTAGTGTTTGACAAACCCAAAGATCCCAAATTTTGGGATAAGAATTCATTATTTGACAAAAACTGCTGGGAAAACTGGAAATTAGTATGGCAGAAACTAGGCATGGACCCACATTTAACACCACATACTAAGATTAGATCAAAATGGGTCTAAGATTTAGGCATAAAGAACGAAATCATAAATAAATTGGAGGAACATGGGATGGTTTACCTCTCAGACTTGTGGAGGAGGAAGGAGTTTGTGTCCAAGGGAGAACTAGAGACCATTATTGATCACAAAATAGAACATTTTGATTACACCAAATTAAAAAGTTTCTGCACAAACAAAACTAATGCAAACAAGATTAGAAGGGAAGTAACAAATTGGGAAAAAATTTTTACAGTTAAAGGTTCTGATAAAGGCCTCATCTCCAAAATATACAGAGAATTGACTTTAATTTATAAGAAATCAAGCCATTCTCCAATTGATAAATGGTCAAAGGATATGAACAGACAATTTTCAGATGATGAAATTAAAACTATTTCTACTCATATGAAAGAGTGTTCCAAATCACTATTGATCAGAGAAATGCAAATTAAGACAACTCTGAGGTATCATTACACACCTGTCAGATTGGCTAAGATGACAGGAACAAATAACGATTAATGTTGGAGGGGCTGTGGGAAAACTGGGACACTGATGCATTGTTAGTGGAGTTGTGAAAGAATCCAACCATTCTGGAGAGCAATCTGGAATTATGCCCAAAAAGTTATCAAAATGTGCATACCCTTTGACCCAGCCATACTACTACTGGGCTTATACCCCAAGGAACTACTAAAGAAGGGAAAGGGACCTGTATGTGCCAAAATGTTTGTGGCAGCCCTTTGCATAGTGGCTAGAAGCTGGAAGATGAATGGATGTCCATCAATTGGAGAATGGTTGGGTAAATTATGGTATATGAATGTTATGGAATATTATTGTTCTGTAAGAAATGACCAACAGGAGAAATACAGAGAGGCTGGAGAGACTTACATCAACTGATGCTAAGTGAAACGAGCAGAACCAGAAGATCATTATACACTTCAACAATGATACTGTATGAGGATGTATTCTGATGGAAGTGGATATCTTCAACACAGAGAAGAGCTAATCAAATTCCAATTGATTAATGATGGACAGAACCAGCTACATCCAGAAAAGGAATACTGGGAAATGAGTGTAAACTGTTATTTTTACCTTCTGAATCCAATTCTTCCTGTGCAAGAAGAAATTTGGTTCTACACACATATATTCTATCTAGAATATATTGTAATATATTTAACATGTATAAGACTGCCTGCCATCTGGGGGAGGGGGTTGGGGGAGGAAGGGAAAAAATCTGAACAGAAGTAAGTGCAAGGGATAATGTTATAAAAAATTACCCATGCATATATACTGTCAAAAAAAGTTATAATTATAAAATAAAATAAAAATTAAATTTAAAAAAAAACCAATTCATTTGCAAAAAAAAAAAATATGGCATTCCAAATCAAGAAATAGGGTAGAAAAATGAGCAAATACCATCATCACCAACACCAAAAGTAACCTGGCCATAAAAAAAAGTGAAAGGAAAAATCAAGACCAAACTCAGAAATGACAATGAAGTCTAAACAGTTACAAATAAGCCTCAAAGAAAAAAATGAGCTCAATAAGAATTCCTGGAAGAGCTAAAAATTAATTTCAGAACCACATAAAAGTGATTGAGGGAAAATTAGGTAAATGAAGAAAAAATTTTTTTAAATAACCTGTTAACAAAAATCAACTGAAGGAAACAAATTTAAAAACAGAATAGGTGAAATGAAAAAAAGATACAAAAATCCAATGATGTAAATAACACCTTTAAAAGTAGAATTGGTCAAATAGAATAAAAGACACAAAAGTTCACTGAAGAAAATATTAAAATTAGTTAATTGAAAGCTAAATGACTCAATGAGATATCAAGAAACAATGTTACAAAATCTAAGAATGAAAAAGAAAAAACTGGCCTGGAAAATAGAGAAAAATTAAGAATTATTGAATGAATCAGCAAACCACAATTAAATAGCCTAGATATCATATTTCAAGAAAGAAAACTTGTCCTAATAGCCTAGAAGAGGGTAAAATAGAAATTAGAAGCATCCACTAATTTCCTGAAAGAGATACTAAAACAAAAATTTGCAGGAATATTATAGCCAAATTTCAGAGCTTCTAGGTCAAAGAAAAAATACTGCAATCAGTAATGAACTGAACCAGCTACACCCAGCAAAAGAACTCTGAAAGATGACTATGAACCGCTACATAGAATTCCCAATCCTCCTAATTTTGTCCACCTGCATTTTTGATTTCCTTCACAGGCTAATTGTACACTATTTCAAAGTCCGATTCTTTTTATACAGCAAAACAACTGTTTGGACATGTATACATATATTGTATTTAATTTATTCTTTAATGTATTTAACATGTATTGGTCGACCTGCCATCTGAGGGGGAGGGAAAGGAGGGAAAAAATTAGAACAAAAGGTTTGGCAATTGTCAGTGTTGTAAAATTACCCATGCATATATCTGGTAAATAAAAATTTATTATAGTTAGAAATCATTCAAATAACAAGGTGCGTAGGACACACAAGGTTTAGTAGCTATCACATTAAAGAGGCAGAGGGCTTAGAATATAATTTTCCAGAGAGCAAGGGAGTTGGGATTATTACCAAGAAAAACAAACCTAGCAAAACTGAACGTTATATAACCTTCAAGGGACAAAATGGGTATTTGAGATACAGAACTTTCAAGCATTCTTGATGAAATACATAGGAAATTTGAATTTCAGATACAAGACTCAAGAGAAACTTAAAAAGGTAAATATTAAATAGAAATCACAAGAGACCCAATAAGGTTAAACTTTTTTTTTGGTTAAGTTTCTATATGGGAAGATGATACATGTACTTTCTAAGAATTCAATCATCATTAGGGCAGTTAAGGATTCTTTCATAGAGGATGTGAGAGTAAGTTATCTGTCTTGAGATGATTTTGGAAAAAAATTATGAAGTGAGAGGAGTACATTGGGAGAAAGGGGATGAGAGAGAAGAAAAATTATCTCACAAAAGAGGTAAGGAAGAGCTTTTAACAAGGGAAGGAAAATGGGGAGATGTTGAACCTCACATCTAAATTGATTCAAAATGAGAATATATATATACATATATATAATTAATAGAATTCTCTTAGCCAATAGTAGGGAAGGGGGATAAAAGAGAAGGCAAGGGTGATCAAAGGGAGGGCAGATTAAGGAAGACAATAGAAAAGACTTTTGAGGAAGGACAGGATAAAAAAGAAGAAAATAAGATGGAAATGCACAGTTTGTAATAATAACTGAATGTGAATGGGATGAATTTCCATAAACTGGAAGATTACAAAATAAATTAGAAACTAGAATCCAACAGTAGGTTGTTTAGAAGCAGAGTTAAAGAGACTGGAGCAGAATGAACTATGTTGCAGCTGAAGTAAAATAAGACAGGATTAGTAGTTATGATCTCAGACAAAGCTAAAATAGAACCAATTAAAAGAGATAAACTGGGAAACTACATCTTGATAAGCAGAACTATAGACAATTTAAGTATTAGTATTAAACATATGCACCAAATGGTATAGAAACTAAATTCTTTTTTAATAGCTTTTTTATTTTTTAAATATATGCAAAGATAGTTTTCAACAATCACCCTTGCAAAATCTTATATTTCAAAATTTTTTCTCGTTTCCCCCTCCCCACTAGACAGCAAGTAATCCAATATGTTAAACATGTGCATTTCTTTTATACATATTTCCACAATTATCATGCTGCACAAGAAAAAAATCAGATCAAAAAGGAAAAAATGAGAAAGAAAAAAAGTTAGCAAACAAAAATGGTGAAAATATGTTGTTATCCACATTCAGTCCACAGTCCTCTTTCTGGATGTAGATGGCACTCTCTATCACAAGTCTATTGGAACTGGCCTGAATCACCTCATCACAGTTGATCATCACACATGTTCTCTTGGTTCTGCTCATTGCACTTAGCATCAATGTAAGTTTCTTCAAGCCTCTCTGAAATAATCTTGCTGATCATTTCTTATAGAATAATATTCCATAACATTCATATATCAAAACTTATTCAGCTATTCCACATGGGCATCCATTCAGTTTCCAGTTTCTAGCCATTATAAATAGGGCTGCTACAAACATTTTTTTGCATATGTAGGTTCCTTTCCCTCCTTTAAGATCTTTCTGGGATACAGACCCAATAGAGACACTGCTGGGTCAAAGAGTATGCACAGTTTGATACGGCATCATTCCAAATAGCTCTCCAGAATGGCAACTAAATTCTTAAAGAAAAATTTGAAGGAATTATAGAATAGATTGTAAAATTATACTTGTGGGGAACCTAACCTTTATCCTCTCAGAGCTAAATAAATCTAATGTAAGTCAAAGAAATGAATGGAATCCTAGAAAAATTAGATATGATAGGCCTCTGGAGAAAACTGAGCGGGAATAGAAAGGAATATACCTTTTTTCCAGCTACATATAGTGCCTTCGCAAAAAAATTTACCATGTATGAAGTCATAAAAGCCTCACAACCAAATGCAGAAAAGCAGAAATATTTAAATGCACCTTTTTCAGACCATAATGCAATAAAAATGTTATTAAAGAAAGGACTATAGTTAATTGGAAATCAATTGGAAACTAAATCTAATCCTAAAGAATGAGTAAATTGATGGATGGTGCAGTAGATAAAGTAATGGGCCTGGAGTCAGGAAGACCTGAATTCAAATCCTTCAAAGTCTCAGACACTAGCTGAATGACCCTGGAAAAGTAATTTAATTCTATTTGCCTCTCTAAAATGAACTGGCAAAGGAAATGACAAACCAGTACATTATCTTTGCTAAGAAAACACCAAATGGGATCATGAAAAGTCAGATATAGCTGAAAATAGCTAAGAATGAGTGAGTCAAAAAACAAAAAAATGAAAGAAAATGACACCAAACATCCCAAAATTTGTTGGATGCAGCCAAAATAGTACATGGGGGAAAATCTATATTTCTAAATGCATACATCAATAAAAAAAAGAAAAAGATCATTAAATTGAGCATGCAAAAAACCCAAAACCCAAGTTTATGGAAAAATAATTAAAAATCCTCAGCTAAAAGAAATTTTTAAAAAGAATAAAACTAAAAAAAATTAAAAAATAAAATTCTCAGTTAAAAAACAAAATGAAAATCCTAAAAACCAAAGGATTAATAAAATTGAAAGTAAAAACAAAATTAGGTGACTTTATGAAAACTTAAGATAAACCCTTGATTAATTTGGTTTAAAAAAAATCAAATTGCTAATATTAGGAAATGGAAAGGATAAATGTACTATCAATGAAGACAAAGCTAAAGCAATTATGAGCAGTTCTATTGCCCAATCATATACTAGTAAAACTAACAATCTAAATGAAATTAATATTTATAGAAATTCAAACTGTCCAGCTTAACAGAAGAAATAGAATACTTAAATAATCCTATTTTAGAAGAAGAAATTAAACAAGCCATCAAGGAATTCCCTAAGAAAAAATTCCTGGAACCAAATTCTACCAAAGTAAATTCTACCAAATATTTAAGGAACAGTTATTAATATTATGTAAATTATTTGAAAGATAAAGGAGTCCTGCCAAATTCCTTTTATTACACAAATAAGATTTTCATACCTAAAGCAGGAAGAGCAAAAACAACTATGCAAATATTTTGAAATACTAGCAAGGAAATATCACAAAGATCATAAGCTATAATCATGAGATTTATACCAGGAATGCAAGATTGGGTCAATATTAGGAAAACTATCAACATAATTGTTCATATTAATAACAATATAAATAAATATACATATATAATATAAATAACATAACAATAGATGCCTTTGACAAAATACAAAATCAGTGGAAACTTAATGTGATTAATATCAATCTAAAACCTCAAGCAAGCATTATTTGTAATGAGGATAAACTTGAAGCTTTGTCCCAACAAGATTGAGGAATGAAGCAAGGATATCCAATGTCAGTGTTATTATTCAATATTATACTAAAAATACTAGCTATAGCAATTAGAAAAATTCAAGAAATAAAAATAGTGAAACCTATCATTCTTTGCAAATGATATGGTGGTAAAAAATCAACTGAAAAACTAGTTGAAACAATTTTCAACTTCAGCAAAGTTGCAGGATATAAAATAAGCCCACATAAACCAATTTCTCTCTATGCCACCAACAAAACTCAGCAAGAAACAGAAAAAAAAATTTAAAATAATTGCAGATCACATAAAATACTTGAAGTCTCAAACCCAGGGATTATACGAACACAACTGCAAACACTCACATAAAGACAAATCTAAATAATTTGAAAAATAGTAATTGCTCATGGATTGGCCAAACTAATATAATTCTATCTAAGTGACATACAAATCAAACCAATGAAGAATTATTTTATAGAGCTAGAGAAAAAAATAAAATTCATCTGGTAGAAAAGATCATGAATACCAAGGGAATCAATGAAAACAAAACTGTCAAGGAAGGTAGCTCAGCAGTTGCAGATTTCAAACTATATTACAAAACAGTAATCAAAACAATCTGATACTGACTAAACTATAGAGTGGTGGATCAATGGAATACTTTGGATAACTGAATATGATAATCTAGTGTTTCATCCAAAGATCCAAGCTTTTGGGATAAGAGTTCAACATTTAACAAAAATAACTGAGAAACCTGGAAAGCAATCTGGCAGAAACTAGGCATAGATCAACATCTCACATGGTATGCCAAGATAAGGTCAAAATGGATAAATATTTAATATTTAACATTTTTGTTTTCTCAGTAACAAGTAAAACAGTTTTTTACATTTGTTTTTAAGACTGAGTTTCAGATTCTTTCTTCGTATCTCCACCCTTCATTAAGAAGGCACATGCGAAGTTTAGCAAAACATTTCCATAAAAGTCATGTTGTGAGAGAAAACATAGATCCCCTGCACAACACCTTCTCCCCCCCAAAAAAAAAAACTCTCTAGAAAAAAGTTTAAAAGTATGCTACAATCTCTTTTCAGACACAGTTCTTTCTCTGAGTGCAGATAGCATTTTTTCATCATAAGCCATTCAGAGAAGTCATGGATTATTGTATTGATGAGAATAGAAGTCATTTAGAACTAATAATCTCATAATTTTGCTATTACTTTGTATATAATAAATTTCACTTTGCTTGAGTTCATGGAGGATTTTCCAGGTTTTTCTGAAAGCGATAAATGATTTAGAAATAAAAGGTGATTCCATGTATAAATTAGGAGAGGATAACTGTCAGGTCTACAGGTAAGGGAAGTGTTTATGAAGAATAAGAGTATTACATAAAATAAAACAGATATTTATTACATTAAATTAAAAGGCTTTTGCCAAGCTGCCAAAAAAAATCACTTTCTAGAGCTAGAAAAAATTCATTTGGACAAGAATATCAAGGGAATTAATGAAAAAAAATTGCAAATGAATTTGGCATAGCCATGCCAGACCTAAACTGTATTATAAAGCTGTAGTCAAAACCATTTGTTACTGGCTAAGAAATAAGAGTAGTGTATCAATGGAATGGGTTAGATATAAAACACAAAATAGTCAAAAATTAGTAACCTATCATTTGGTAATTCCAACGATTCTAGCTTCTGGGATAAGAACTATTTCATAAAAATTGCTGGGAAAACTGGAAAATAATATGTCAGAAACATCTCACACCCCATAACAAGATCAAAATGGATTCATGATTTAGACATAAAGGATAATATTATAAGCAAATTAGGAGAGCAAGGGATAATCTACCTTTCAGATCTTTAAAGAAGGGAGAAATTCATGGCCAAAGAAGAATTAGAAAACATTGCACAAACAAAACCAATGCAGCCAAGATTAGAAAGGGAAACAGAAAGCTGGGAAACAATTTTTATAGCCAGTGTTTCTGATAAAGGCCTCATTTCTAAAATATATATGGTCTCAGACAATACATCCTAGCTATGTGACCCTGAGCAAATCTCTTAACCCTAATTGCCTCAGCAATATATACATATGAGAGAGAGAGAGAGAGAGAGAGAGAGAGAGAGAGAGAGAACTACATTTATAAGTATACAAAGTCATTACCTAATTGATAAATGATTAAAGGATATAAACAGACAATTTTCAGGTGAAGAAATTAAAACTATTTACAATCATGAAAAAATGTTCTAAATCACTATTGTTTAAAGAAATGCAAATTAAGACAGTCCTGAGGTACTACTTCACACCTATCAGATTGGCTAAGATGATAGGAAAAGATAAATGTTGAAGGGGATGTAGCAAAACTGGGATACTAATGCATGATTGTTGTGAAATGATCCAATCATTCTCAAGAGCAGTGCCACTACTGGATCTGTATCCCAAAGAGATCATAAAAGAGGGAAAATGACCCACATATACAAAAAAAATATTTGTGGCAACTCATTTTGTAGTGGTAAGAAATGGAAATTGAATGGACATCCATCAGTTGGAGATGGCTGAATAAGTTATGTAATGGAATATAATTGTTCTATAAGAAATGATAGAATGGGTGATTTCAGAAAAGCCTGGAAAGACTTACATTAACTCATGCTGAGTAAAGTAAGCAGAACCAGAACATTTTATATAGTAACAGCAAGATTATGTGATGGTCAACTATAGTAGATTTAGCTCTTGTCAGCAATGTGATGATCTAGGACAGTTTCTATGGACTTGGGATAGAAGGTACCATTCGCGTCCAGAAAGAAAACTGGAGATTGAATGTGGATATAAGCACCTTTTTATTTGTTTTTTGCTTTTTCTTTCTTATGGTTTTCCCCTTTTGGTCTGATTATTTCTTGTACAACATGACTAATAGGGAAATATATTTGAAAGGAGGTATAACCTATATCAGATTGCTTGCTGTCTTGAGGAGGGGGAAGGATGAAAAAATTTGGAACACAAAATCTTACCAAAAGGAATGTTGAAACCATATTTACATATATTTGGAAAAATAAAATACTATTGAAAGAAAAAAAGAAAATAGGAAAAAAAAAGCTTTTGCACTAACAACACTAATGCAGTCAAAATTAGAAGGAAAACAAGAAACTAGGGAAATTATTTTATTAAAAGATTCTCTGTTAAAAGAGAATGAGCCAAATTTATTTTTAAAAATGAGCCATTCCCCAGATGACAAATTATCAAAAGATATAAACAGTTTTCAGAAAAGAAATCAAATATCAGTCACATGAAAAATAAAGTGTTTAATAAAAGTTTGATTCATTGTAGAAAAGATGTACTATTAAGCAGGTCATCTAATCACAGGATAATAGACTTAAATAGAAGGAAACTTAGAAGCTATCTTGTCCAACTTCCTCATATTACAGATGAAGAAAGAGAGACCCAAACTCTTAAAAAAAATTCCACATTAGTCATGTTGTAAAAGAAAAAACAGAACAAAAGAGGAAAAAATGAAAAAAAAATCTTTCCAGCTTTTTCTGCAATTCACTTGCCTGTCATTCCTTTGCTTCCCCCACTTAATAGTATTTTATTTTTTTCAATTACAGAAATTACATTAAAGATAGTTTTCAAGTTATTTTTGTAAGATTTTGAGTTCCATTTTTTTCTACCTTCTTCCCTTCTTTTCCTACTCCCTCAGACAGCAAGCCGTCTGATATAGTTTATTCACATAAAAATAATTTTATTAGTGATGTTTGAAAGAAAAATCATTTTTTTACAAAAGGAAAAACCATGAGAAGTAAAAACACAGTGAAAATAGTATGCTTTGATCTGCATTTAGTCTCCATAGTTCCTTCTCTGGATGTGGATGGCATTTTCCATTATAACTCTATTGAAATTGTCTTAGATCATGATACTGCTAAGATCTAAGTCAATCATAATTATCATTACTCAATGTTGCTGTTACTGTAAGCAATTTCTTGGTTCTGCTCAGTTCTCTCAACATCAGGTCCATTAAGTCTTTACAAGTTTCTGAAATTAACATTCTTATAGTGCAATAAATACTATTACATACATATACATCATATACATCTCCAGTTGCTGGACATTCCTTCAATTCCCAATTCTTTGCAACCACATAAAGAGCTGCTATAAATATGTACATATAGGTACCTTTTCCTTTTTTATTCTAAATCACTCTTGATTGTTGAAATGCAAATTACAACATATCCGAGGTACTACCTCACACCTGTCAAATTGCATAACATGACAGAAAAAGAAAATTAAAAAATGCTAGAAGGGATGTGGAAAAATTGAGGCATCAATGCATTGTTGGTAGAGTTGTGAACTCATCCAACCACTCTGGAGAACAATTTGGAACTATGTCCATAGGACTATAAAACTGTGTATACCCTCAGTTGGAGAATGGCTGAGTAAATTGCAATATATGAATGTTATGGAATATTATTGTTCTGTAAGAAATGACCAGCAGGATGAATACAGAGAGGCTTGGAGAGACTTACATGAACTGATGCTAAGTGAAATGAGCAGGACCAGGGGATCATTATACACTTCAACAACAATACTATATGAGAATCAATTCTGATGAAAGTGGCTATCTTCAACAATGAGAGGATACAAATCAGTTCCAATTGATCATAATGAAGAGAGCCAGCTACACCCAGCAAAAGAACACTGGGAAATGAGTGTGGACTACAACATAGCATTCCCACTTTTTCTGTTATTGTTTGCTTGCATTTTTGTTTTTCTTCTTAGGTTATTTTTGTGTTCTTTCTAAATATGATTTTTCTTGTGCAACAAGATGACTGTATAAATGTGTATACATATATTATATTGAACATATTTAACATGTATGGGACTACCTGCCAACTAGAAGAGGAAGTGGAGGGAAGGAGGGGAAAAGTTGGAACAGAAGTTTTTGCAAGGGTCAATGATGAAAATTTACCCATGCATATGTTTTGTCGATAAAAAACTATAATAAAATGGAAAAAAAACCCTGTGCATACCCTTTGACTCAGTAATATCACCATTAAGTCTGTATTCCAAGGAGATCATAAAAAAGGGACCTACATGTACAAAAACATTTATAGCAGTTTTTTTCTGTAGTAGCAAAGAACTGGAAATCAAGAACATATCCTCAATTGGCAAATAGCTGAATAAGTTGTAGTATATGATTGTAATGAAATACTACTGTGGTTTCATGAAAATTGAAATGAGCAGTTCCAGGGGAATATTAAACACATTAATAGCAATATTGTAAGGATGAACAATTGTGACTCAGTTTCTCTGATGAAGACAGTGATCCAAAACAATTCCAAAGGACCCATGATGAAAAATGTTATCTACCTCCAGAGAGAGAGAAAAATAATGAACATAAGTGAAAAGTTTAATTTTTAAAAAAAGGAAAATAACTTCTGTTTTAATCTGTATACTGTTAGATGATAAACTGTACTATTAAAATGTGCTCACAATGTTTTAAAACTTATATATTGAATTGAAATTTTTTTTTTGCTTCAAAGTGTATAAAGTTTTTAAGATCTTCAATTTGGAGAGGGTAAAAAGATCTTAAATCTGAGAAAAGATTCTGGCAACTTGTAAAGTTCTAAAAGTAATGGAATTTGAAAAACTAGGACCATTCCTAGGCAAAGTAGGGGAACTAACAAGTTTTCTTATACTAAAAAACAAATTTTGTCTCATAACTTATTTGACCATCACTTATGGAAGTTATGAAATTATACCTGTTAATAAATAATATTATTGAAGTTACATCTTTGAGCCAAAATTGTCTATAGATGCAAAATTTTCAATTTTGCTTTTTAATTTAATTGAATATCTGTTAGTCTGGAGGTTTAGAGTAGTCAGCTTTTTTTGGGGAATTGGAATCTTGTATTCATTGTATGTATTAAATTCCAAAAGATGATTATTCCTAATTGATAAAAGGATAAATTGGATGTCCTTATATATGTTGTTAACTAAATAATATAAGAAAAAATGAAAATAACCTGACCTCTAAGCTATGTTTAGTAAATTTTGCTATGTGAGATAAAATTTCTTGGAACTGTAATTTGATATTCTGAGTTTTAATTTTAGGCATGGATGTTTGAGTTGTCATTAACCAAAATTATACTATTCAAGAGAATTAACACGTTCTGCCCAAAGTGAGTGTGGTCTCAAAATTGCTACAGGTAGACTTGTGTCTGGGAAAAATGAAGGAACCTTGTATAGATGAAAGTAGGACCCTCCTGACTCAGTTTCCCCACTGTGCTTTTTCCTTTCTGAAAAGGATATTTTCCCATCTAGTTAATTCTGAGCCTTACTATGATAGCCTTGTTGTGTATTTGGCTATTAACCCACTCTTACCTGAAACTGAAAGCAACATGTGAGTTTTTTTTCCCCTTGTTATTCTTATGTCAGGTTGGTCTGTCCTTTGAAGGGACAGTCTTGATATTGCCCCTTTTTGTTTTCATCACAAATTATTTTATTTTATTGAGGGGAAGGAAACAGATCATTTAAATGCAATAATCTACTATGCACATGAACCCAAACTGAGTGATATGGAAGTTGAATGAATTAGCCTCAAGGAATTTATATCCTACTAAGGGACATTAAGTATAACAAAAACAGTGTAATAAAACATTGTATATCAGGTAAATTGGAGAGGCCCAAGTAAAGTCCTAAGGGAGAATCAAACAAGATCAATCACAGATCAGGAGAATCAAGGTGAATAACAACAACACAAACATTATTGACAACAACAACAAATAACATTTACATAACACTTTTAGATCTTCAAAGAATTTTATATATTTTATCTCCTTTGACCTTCAATAAGACCTAGTAAGAAAAAAATGATATTAAGAAGTCTGTTTTATATATATGAATATGCAAAATCTCAGAGGCATTAAGTAAGACAGCAAACAATACAATATAGGGTAAATATGTGTAATTCTTCTAAACATATTTCCATATTCATCATGCTGCACAAGAAAAATCAGATCAAAAGGGAAAAAAATCATGAGATAGGAGTGAGAGGGCAAAGCAAACAACTAACAAAAAAGATGAAAATACTATGCTTTGATCCATATTCAGTCTCCATAGTTCTCTCTCTGAATGCAGATGGCATTTTCCATTCCAAGTCTATTGAAATATGTAGTAATTTTTTATAATCAGGGCATTTTTGTCATTTCAATACTAACTATAGATTAATACTAAAACATTTGAATTAACATAATAAGATGCAAATATAAATGACCTTCCTTTTAAAATCTGAATTTGTGGTTAACTTCCTATCCTAAGGAACTAGTTGAAATGAGCTCTAAGGCTTACCACCCCCTTGCTAACAGTATATATATTCTTGTATAAGATTAGGTCCTTAAAGTATCTCTTTTTTTTAGGATGATGTAAGGATAATATATTTCTTCTAAAGAGAGGGGTACAATAAAGATATAAAAGTTTTAAAATTTTAATTAAATAGTAAACTTTGAGAAAGCGAAATATTAGACATTTTCTCTTAACTAGGATATATACATATATATGAAATATATTTATACACACATATATATATATATTTACACACACATTCACACATATACACATTAGGTTTCTAAATTTTGCTAATGAGAAATACAAGTTTTAAATATGGTTTAATAATAAATTCTCAAAGTTGGATTAAGGATTTTACATATAAAATTGCATTAATCATTACAAAGAGCATTTTAAATCTTAGTTTTTTGTTTTCTATTTGAAGTATCTCTCAGATAATAAGAAACAGGATTCATTTTATAGCTCAGATTCTCATGATTCATTTTAAAATATTCTTCCTTCCGTCTGTTGATGACATTGTTCAAATCTGGTACAAGGTTCAAGTAAAGATAGAAAGAGCAAGTAGTATGTAAAAATGGAAATTTTCTGAAATTTCAGGTGAATTTTGAGTTCCTAATTTGATGCTTTTCTTTTAGTAGGATTAGACACAGAAGGTTTGAGCTGGTTTTTAACTCATGAACTAGTTACTGGAAAACCAAATTTAAGAAGTTGTTCTGAGTCTTGTTACTAGCAGATTTCAGCAGAATTGCTTAGGAAATTGCTTAGGAAAAATTAGGCTGTTTCTTGGAACCAGAGAAGCAGATGTTAGGAGTAGTTTTAAGAACTAGGCCTATTTCAGAATGTTTAAGAGAAGATAATACTAGGGATCAGACAATTGCAAGGAACACCTGGTATTCAAAATGTGTTGATTAAGTGGATATTGGGAGTGGGTTACAAGGAGACTTGATATTATATAATATTTATTACTTTGATTTTTTTTCTTTCGTGGTATTTATATTTGTCTGGAAGAGAAGTCTGTCCTAAGTCTTTTTATTTATTGTTTGGGGATCAGGACCATTCTTACTACTATTTTTGGTCTCAAGTTTATTTTCCATTTTTACAGAAACTTATCTAGTGGTTTAATAATGTTAATTTGATATTCCTCGGGTCGAAGGCAAAGAGAAATTTGAAGCTCCCAAAGTTAACTGTGTAAGAAATGATTTCTCTAATACTGTATTCTTTGGGTTACCTTGGTAATTTGTAAATTTCCCTTTTCAAATTAGTCCATTGTTGGGACAGTTAGATGACACAGTGGATAGAGGACCAACTCTGGTGTCAGGAGGACCTGAGTTCAAATTTAGTCTTAAACACTTAACAAGTAAAAGCTGTGTGACTTTGGGCAAGTCAATTAATCCCAACTGTCTCTCAAAAAAAAAAATCAAATTAGTCCATTGTGAACTCTCTAAAAAGATTAGTCTATAACCTGACTTAGTTGACCTATAGAGTCTTTTAAAATAATGTTTATTTCTGAAATTCCATTTAAAATAACTGTAAACAAAATAAAATATTTTAATGTTTACCTGCCAAGACAAACTTAGGAACTTTATGAACACAATTACAAAACACTTTTCACAGAAATATCTAAATAATTGGAAAAATATCAATTACTCAACTGCACATACCCTTTGATCCAGCAGTGTCTCTACAGGGTCTATATCTCAAAGAGATCATAAGAAAAGAAAAAGGACTCACATATGCAAAAATGTTCCTAGCAACTCTTTTTGTATTGGCAAGGAACTAGAAATGGAGTGGATGCTTGTTAGGGAGTGGCTGAGTAAGTTATGAATGTTATGGGATATTATTGTTCTGTAAGAAACAATCAGCAGGATGATTTCAGAAAGTCCTGGAGAGATTTATATGAACTGATGCTATGTGGAGCACAACCAAGAGAACATTATACATGGCAACAAGATGTTTTATGACCAACTGTGATGAGGTGATTCAAGCCAATTCCAATAGACTTGTGATGGAGAGAGCCATCTGCATCCAGAAAGAGGAATATAGGGACTGAATGTGAATCACAACATAGTGTTTGAGCCTTTTTTGTTGTTTGCTAGCTTTTTTCTTTCTCATTTTTTTCCTTTTTGATATGATTTTTCTTGTGCAGCATAAAAATATGAAAAAATATATGGAAGAATTGTACTGTTTAACATAGATTATTTGCTGTCTAAAGAAGAGTGTGAGGGGAAGAGAGAGAGAGAAAAAACTGGAACACAAGGTTTTGCAAGGGTAAATGTCAAAAACTAGCTTTGCATAATATTTTGAAAATAAAAAGCTTTTTTAAAAAGATAAAAATCAATAATAGTATCAGATCTTAAACTCTATAAAACAGCAATTCTCAGAACCATATGGTACTGACTAAGAAATAGAGTGATAGATCAGTGGAATAAGTTAGATACATACAGCACAATAAACAATGACTGTAGTAATCTAGTGTTTAATAAAACTCAAAATTCTCTCTTTTACGATAAGGACTATTTCACAAAAATTTCTGGGAAACCTGGGAAATAATGTCAGAAACTTGGCATAGATCTATATCTCACATCCCATACTAAAAGTCAAAACCGGAATATGATTTAGTGTAAAGGATGATACTATAAGCAAATTATGACAGCAAGGGGTAGTTTACCTATAAGATCTTTAGAGAAGGGAGTAATTCATGGCTAAAGATTAGAAAACATTATGAAATGCAAGCACAGACAGATTTGATTACATTAAATTAAAAAGGTTTTGCACAAACAAAACCAACACAGCCAAGATTAAAAGGGAAGCAGAAAAACAATTTTTGAGAAACAATTTTTGCAGCCATTGTTTCTGATAAAGACCTCATTTCTAAAATATATAAAGAACTGAGTCAAATTTATAAGAATAAAAATCATTCCCCATTTGATAAATGGTCAAAAGATATGAATAGACAATTTTCAGATGAAGAAATTAAAGCCATGTATAGTAATATAAAAAATGCCCTAAATATTAATTAGAGAAGTTCAAATTAAAACAACTCTGAGATAACACCACATATCTCTCAGATGGCTAAGATGACAGAAAAAGATGATAAATGTTGGAGGGCATATGGGAAAATTGGGACACTAATCCATTGTTGGTGGAGTTGTGAAATGAACCAACCATTCTGAAGAACACTTTGAAAATACTCCACCTTTTAGATCCAATAGTAACACTACTGGGTCTGTATCCCAAAGAAATCACAGGAGAGAGAAAAAAGACCCACATGTACATTTTTGTTGTAGCAAAGAATTGGTAAATGAATAGATGCCCATTGGGAATGATTGAATAAGTTATAATATATGAAAATAATGCAATATTATTTATTGTTCTTTAAAAAAATGATGAACAGGCTGATTTTAAAAAGGCCTGGAAAGATTTACATGAACTGATGCTGAGCAAAGCAAGCAGAACCAGGAAAATAACAAGCAAGATTGTGCAATAATTAATTATGACAGACTTGGTTCTTAGTGGTTCAGTGATCAAGGCAATACCCATAAACTTTGGATAGAAAACACATCTATGTCCAGAGAAAGAACTATGGAGACTATAAATCAACACATGTTATGCTCACTTTGTTTTTTATTCTGTTTTTTTTCTCTTGTGGTTTTTCCCTTTTGTTTTGATTTTTTGTTTCCCAACATGATTCATAAGGAAATATATTAAAAAATTAATGTACTTATGAACAGAAATATTGTTTTTACATGTAACTAGGGAAAATAAAAATTAAAAACAGACATATACTAAGTTCCTATTATGTGCCAACAACAACAGCAAGATTATGACTCCTTAAAGGGAAATATAAAACTGACTCGATGAGCAATTTTTATAACATTGAAAGAAACATGGGATAACGATTCCTGTGATACTCATGGCCACAATACACTTTTTCTTCATAAGTTTAAGTCCCCTAATTTACAGCCATTAATACTTATTCAGATTGATCCCTCTGATTATGAAACATCCCATTTTTTACTAGTCTTGCCCCTATCCCTCCTTAAATGACTTCCATGAGATTTTAAGCAATATGGATAGTAAGGAGGATGATTCCATTGGTTCACTTTGACATTTTAACCTAATTTTTTTTCTTCTACAATTATGCTTTCCTTAATATGAGGATGTTGGGCTTAGAAAAAATCCCCAAAGAGGAAATTGTAGGGGAAATGATTTATTATGCTGATTAAGGAAAATTATTATATTGTTTAAATCCAACCTTATGTTATTAAAGGTTGTCCACACCCAGAATGTCCCTAGATCCCAGTAACTCTAGGCATGCCAGAGAAGGTGGCAGGTATTTCCAATTCCTTCAGGCCAGAATTCCTGAGGGGTCCATCCCAACCTTCTGTTTTGGTTCACAATTGCTCATATCTATTTCAATCTGCTTTGTTTTCAAGCTGCCCTTTCGGCAAAATTGCTTAACTATGGGGAAAACCTTTGTCAAAATTATATTAAAAGAAATCTTGATTCAGGTCTTACCCTAATCAATGAGGTAAAATCATGAGGAAAAAAGGCAAAAGTATTTTATTACCACACCAAGGCAGTAAACAGTTATTGTGATTTTGGGGAATCCATTGTATAAAGCATTCTGTTAACTTAAAAAATGATACCCAGAGAGTATTGCCATTGCTTAACTTTCCTGTGTGGGAAAACTTTGTCAAAATTCTATAAATAAAAAGTAAACTTTCCAGAATCTGGACAAAAGGAGGCCACACCTCCTTTCCATGGCGCTCTGCTGCACAAAATTACAAATTTCTTTCAACAACTTTTTCATATTTTGGGGTCTGTTCTCACATATAATATTGACTAGTTCAAACAAACTGATGAGATACTGTCCTACCCTGTTTTTCCAGTCAAGAACAGTGTTACATTATTCTTTATTTCTTTAGTGAGTTCTGAGAATTTCTGTACTTCTGATCAATATAGCTGTTATTCTTAGGCACTCGGAAGATTATTAAAGCTAAGTACTATCTCAGCATACCACATTTATTGAAGCTTAGTCAAATCTGAGATGTCCATTCCCATATAATGATCCAATTTCAGATTCTTAGCTCTTACATAGTTTGGGACATGGGCCACAGGTTAAAGAAAGTAGAGCTGGTATTTGAAACAAGGAAAGAGAATCAGAAGAATAGTTTGAAGGAGCTAGCAGGACCAGTAATAATATCAAGAGATAGTATAAAAAGTATTGCTCAGGAAAGGAGCTAAAAATGAAAAGTAGGTCTTGGAGACTAGGAAGGGGATACATGTATGGTGATACATTTATGAGATGATAAATGGATGCTACTCTTTAGTCTTCTGGGTTGGAAATTTCATGTGTCATAGACTATATGACCTTAATAGTTAATAGCTCTGGCCATAGGAAAATTCATTAATGTCTTAGTAATGATATTGATGATATATATATATATATATATGCATATATATGAAATTTTATATACATATACAAATTTTTTAAAAATTATTGTATTATCCCATCCTGTTCCTCATTTCCTCTACCTCATACTACTGACCCACATGGACCTTTATAGTAGAATCTGTTGTTCATCAGAGTTGGTAAAACTTGGTTTGACTAGAGAAAGATTTATGCAATACATATTTGAATCCTGGCCCACAGAAGTAGCAGGGGTAAGGTTGGGGCCACTCCTTTGTTCTTTTTCTCTTCCAGCCCTCTCTGGAATTGCTTTACAGGAAGTGGGGCACTGATGCTTCTCTAGAAACAAGCTGCACTGAATTGATGAGCTAATTATCCCAGTTACCTCCACCCCCTCTTATGACACCATTCCCCAGCCTGTTGTACCTGCTAGTAGGCCTGCTTTAACTGTGCTCATGGGTATTATGGCGCCTTGCCAGGGTGAGGTATATGGGTGATTCACTGGAATGGTGCCCTAGCTGGGTGTTGCTCCTACATGAATCCCACAGTGCTAAGTCTGACCTCTTTGAGTCCAAAGACCTGAATACTTACTGAATCCTAGGAGCTGAGTTGAAAGGAATTTGAGAAATCATCTAATTTAGCCCCCACCTGAATAGAACTGCCTTCTAAAACATTATTAGGATAGGTATTTTGTTATTTATTCTTAAATATATGTATATTTATTTATAATAACTTTTTTATTTTTCCAAATATATCTAAAGATAGTTTTCAACATTCATCTTTGCAAAACTAGTGTTCCAAATTTTTCTCTCTCCTTCTCCCTTCCCACTTTCCTAGATAGCAATTAATCCACTATAGGTTAAACATTCAATTCTTCTAAACATATTTCCATATTCATCATGTTGCACAGAAAAATCAGGAGGAGGGCATGAGAAAAAGAAAAAAAAAAAACAAGCAAATAATACTATCATAAAAAAATGTGAAAATGCCAAGCTTTGATCTACATTCAATCTTCATAGTTCTCTCACTGGATGCAGTTTGTTCTTTCCATCACAATCTTTCCATTGTTTTGAATCACCTCATCTCTAAAACATTCTTAACAAGCTTCATCCAGCTTTTAGCTTTGGACTTTTTACACTGCCTATGGAGGCAATTAATGAATTTTTGGATAGTTCCTATTATTAGGAAGTTTTTCTTTACACCAAACCTAAAACTGCCTTTCTGCACTTTTCATCTTTCCTCTCATTCCACCATTGGGGAAGAAAAAGAACAAATCTAATCACTGTTCTACATTAAAATTTTCAAATACAAGAAGATAATTATCCAATAACCCTGAGAGTCTTTTATTTTAATAGGTTTTCACATGGCATGATGGCCAATCCCACCAGCAGTCTAGCCATGTTTTCTTTGAATGTCTCCAGCTTCTTAAATGTCCCACCTAAAATGTTGTATCCAGAACCAAAATCATTTTTCAGTGTTTTCAGAATACCTGATTTCTCTATTAGGAATTCTTTTGGGGAATACAAACCAGGTTGAAAATGGTCCTTAGGGTCACACATAATCCTGGAGACTAGACATTTCTCCTCTGGGTCACTGGTCATGTATGATATCTTATGGCACCATGTTATGTCCCCAGGACAATCCAAAAATTGAAGACCTAGTAGCTAGGCTCTACTGCAGTTTGTTTAATCAACAAGCATTTACTAAGTTCCTATTATGTGCCAAGCACTGTACTAAGTGCTGGGGATACATCTAGTCAGTCACTTAACAAGTATTGAATCTGCTACTTGTCAGGAACTGTGCAAAGCATAGGAGATACCAAAAAAGGCAAAATAAGACAATGCCTATCCTCAAGAAGCTCATGATCTAATGAGGGTGACAAGCAAACATACACAAACAAGCTATATAGAGGAGAAATGGGGAAAAAATAAAAGAATTGAGTGGTTTGAAAGGCTTCCTGTGGAATATGAAATTTTAGATGGATCTTAAAGAAAGCCAGAGAAATCAGTATGTAGAGAAGAGGAGAGAGAGCACTCTAGGCATGGGATGTACAAAGTATGTACAAATAAGATTTATACTAGATAAATTGGATATAATCAAGACTATCTATGGCAATATTATATACACAGCTATTTTTAGGTGTCCAACTTTATTAGAGTAGGAAGGAATCTACAAGCTACATAGAGATAAAAAAAAGCCTAGATATAGTTTTATATTGTTTCATTTACATGAAGCATTATTTGGTTACTTTAATTTTTTTACATCTTAGGTTATCTAACTTTTCCTGTAATTCTATACTCTGAGCCATTATTCCTTCATGCTTTTTCCATACTCCTTTACTCTCTTAGTCCCTAAGAAAGCAATGTTTTTTCCAGGTCAGACCTCGGACTAGCCTCCATTTTAAGTTGAAATTGCTCTTTTTAAAGCCTCTTCAGAAGATATGTATATATCTCAAAATAAGAATTGAAAAATTTTAACAATCATGTGGCAGAATGTTTCAAATCTTTAATAATAGAAATATAAATTTAAAAATCTGTGAGTTTTTACCTTGCACAGAAAATTGACATAAATGACAAAATATTGAGAACGATTAATGTTTGAAGGTTTATGAAAAGAGGAGTATCTTATAAATTTATTTTTTGGAATTGTGAATTTTTCTAAGTATTTTGGAAAGCAATTTAGAATTGTTCAAAGAAAGTGACTGAAATGTTGATATACTTTGACATATAGATTCTACTTAAAGAAAGACAACAACAAAAAGATATTATACACACTTAAGTATTTATAGCAGCACTTTTTTGTATTAGCATAGAACTAGAAGCAATTAGATGCCAGTCCATTGTAGAATGACTAAATAAATTATGGTGTTTGAATGTTATTGCTCTGTAAGAAGTTATGAAGAAGATAAAACACAAGGGAATAAGGAAAACCATATGGAAAAATAAAGATTGAAGCAACCAGAACCTGGGAAATGATATACACAATTACTGCAACAATGAAAATGAAAGAATAACAATAAACATATATAAAGTTCATAATCACCAAGCTTAACCCCTAGAAAGAGCTTTGAGAAGTCTCTTTTAAAATTTCCTTCATTATATAGTCTTCTCCAATTAGGGTATAAACTTGAAGATCTCTTATTATATTCATATTCAATGCTTCCTTAGCTCTGTATCAAGCCTTTTGTGTTGACTAAATGCCTGTTAACTTGATCTTCCCTTTTTCTCACAGGCAGGGGAAGTATAGATGAGGAACATTTAAGATGTTAGACTTTTTTTTTTTGATGTGGTATTTAATTTTTCTAAATGTTTTCCCCTCCTCTTTATTCTTTATGATTCTCTGGAAATGAGATGGAGGGGACCAATATAGTGGGAAATACTTTAATGTAAAATCAAAAGATATCAATAATTTATTTTGGAAAAAGAAAATAAACCATATTGTGATCTAGTGCCAGGGTAATACAAGACCCTGTTGGGATAGTGATTTTCCCAGGCAAGATGTTCAGATTCTAATCTCAAGCAGAACAGTATAAATAGTGGGGAAGCTTGACTCCAAAGGGGAATCTAGATTTTTCTCAGTTTTCTATGGTTTATTGTGCCCCTGTCCAGAATTTAATTAAAACAAAGCTTAGTTATGTCTCAAGATTAAGGTCTCTTTAAAAATTATATATATATATATACATATATATGTATATATACACATATGTATATAGATATAGATATAATATGTATGTACATATATATGTTCAATAGACTTTAAAGTTTAATCTGCATTATTAAAATCCTCTCCATTACTTAAATCTAGTCAATTAACAAAATAACAAATAAAGCCATAATTTGTGGCATTTGCCAATTTCTGAGATATAAATGTTCACATTGAAAATTTAACTTAGGGCTCTGGCAACCTGACCAGAGCTGTCTCCTGAAAAATCCTGGAACAGATATTAGACTTAGATCAATATCTTATTCCATATTCCACATTAAATTCAAAATGTATACCTGACCTAAATATTAAAGATCATAATATAAAAGTTGAAGAAAAGCAGATCTTTCATAATTATGTTGTTCATGAGAATAGAACCCAAAATCTGAAATAGTTTTAAAAGAAATTGATTAGGTTATTTAATAGAGGAGAGTGAACTGGAAAGGAGTTGTAACTTCAGATTCAGGAAGATTTGTATTATGTAAGATTTTGACAAAGGTTTTCCACACAGGAACCTTACATACACAGGCAATACACAGGCAAAGAGAAAGGACAGCCTGAAAGCAAGGTAAATTGAAATGAGTAAGTGTAAGCCAAAATAAAAGCTTGGGGTAGATCCCTCAAGAGTTCCGGAGTATGATAACCCAAAACAAGAACATTTTGCATGGATTCTGGGCATGATAGAATCAGAACTCCCTTGTAGCCATCTCCGGTATTCCTAGAGTGTGATTAGGACCTAACAATATAATCTGGCTACAGACAACCTTTAATCATATATGATTAGTTTTAAACAATTTTTCCCCAGCTATGGGTAGAAGTTAAATTCTTAAACACAGGATAGAAGCCATTACAAAAGATAGAATCAATAATTTTGATTCCATGAAATTGAAAAGTTTCTGCATGAAGAAAATTTACATATCTAGAATAAGGGAAGCAGTCAATTGGAGGAAAAAAAATCTTTGTTTATAGAGTTTCTCAGATAAGAGTTTGATACACAATACAGATAAGGTAGACATCTAAGGCTTGAAGTCATTTCCTAATTGGTAAGTGGTCAGATATGAACAGTTCCCAAAAGTACTTCAAACTAATAACTATATGAAAGAATAGTCAAATAAATAAACACAAAAATTTTACCTGAAATTTTACCTCACGCCTAAAAAAAATTGACCAAAATGGGAAAAGATGGAAATAATATTTGCCATATTGTGGAAGGGTAGACACATATATACATTGTTTGTGGGGCTGTGATTCATTACAACTATTTTGGAAAGCTATTTGGAATCATTAGAATAAAACGACTAAAATGTCTATATTTTTTGATCCTGAGATTAAATTGCTATATACCTCAAGGAAATCACTGATTTAAAAGAAAAAGAAAAGAAATGAAACCCCATATGCACCCAAATATGTGTAGCAGCACTTTTTAAAATCAATCAATTAACAAACATTTATAAAATGATTAAGATAGGCTAAGCATTGTGCTTGGTATGGAGATACAAAGACAAAAAAAATCAAATTATCCCTGCACCAAAGAGCTTACATTCTTTTCACACACACATACACACACCCCACTCACACACTTAATAGTATTTTATTTTTTCCAATTACATGTAAAGATAGTTTTTCAACATTCACTTTTGTAACATTTTGAGTCCCAAATTTTTCTCCTTCCCTTTCTGAGAATAAGTTCAGAGATATAGGTTATACATGTAAATCATTTTAAACATTTTTCCATTTTAGTCATGTTATATATCAGAAGTTTTTGTGCCATCAAAGATCTGGAAATAAAGCTGATACCCATCAATTATGGAATGGCTAAATAAATGATGACACATGAATGTAATAGAAAAGTACTGGGCTGTAAAAAAAAAAAATTTGATGGATACAGAGAAAAATGGACTTACATGAATTGATACAAAGTAAAGTAAGTAGAACCAAGAAAACAATACACACAATGACTACACCAATGTAAATGGAAAGAACAATCACAAAAAAATTAATGTTGCAAAATTAAAAAAAACAAAGTTAACCACAACACTATTATAAGGAGACACTATTCCCCCATTATTTTGTAGAGAAAGGAGGTCCAGAAATGTGAAACATTGCATATTTTTGTCAGTTTTTTTTTCAACATATTGATGAATTTTGTTGATTTTTTTTCTTTCCTTCTTTAGAAAAAAATCTTTGTTATGAGGGGTGACTGGTGGTATATACAGTGGGAAAAGGTGATATAAAAGCAAAAGATAATATGTTTTCAAAAAATAGTAGTTAATAGTCTCTTGTAGAAATAGTAAGCATTGTATTAATTAGACATTGGGTATAGGGCAGAGTCATTTCCTTCACTATAAAATAAATGCTTAAAACACAAAAGACTCAAAAGCACCTATTATTCAAGACATAAAACAATAATCTATTACATCTATAATACATACATATATATATATATATACATATATATTATGTACATATATTGTTTTTCTTATACATGCCTCTACTCTCCCAGGAGATAACGCTGCGGTATTGATGAATAAATATTTCACTCTTAGTTTGAATCCGGACCATCTCATCATCTCACAAGATCCAAATCTTCTGACTGGCCAGGCATGATTCTTCAATCCTTTCAAGTGGAGAACTATTGTGTTCACTTCTTATTGTCAATGTGTTTCCAGAAAGCAACTCCTGTCAGGCAGTTAGTGCTCACTCAGGAATCAAAGAATTCTCTGGATCACTGATCACTTGTCATCTACCCTGTGCTCTGGTAGCTAGAAATAGGTTTACCTAAATACCTCTGTTCTTGATATTATGTGCTTATAACCACCATAGCTGTGAAGGAAGATGAAAAAGAAATCCTTTCTCCTTCATATCTAGAAGTCCATGGTACAGGGAGCAGTGGCTAAATTCTAAGGAAAATTTTAAAAGGGAGCAAGGAAGAGAAACAAGGCCACTTTTTTTCAAAATGTACTCTTAAATCCAGTGACATTGGCCACCTGGCTGTTTCATAAACAAGACATTTCATCTCTTGGCTCCAGATATTTTCTCTGACTGTCCCCCAAGCCTCGAATGTTCCCCTCCTCATCTCAACCTGCTGATTTCCCTGGATTCTTTTAAGTCCCAACTAAAATTCCATCTTCTGTACGAAGGCTTTTTCAATTCCTCTAAATTCTAGTACCTTCTCTCTCAATTATTTCCCATTCTTCCCGTAGTTAACATATTTGTACCTATTTCATTATGTTCTGAACTCCTTGAGGATAATGATTGTTTTTGCCTCTTTTTTGGAGCTCCAGTGCTTAACACTGTTTTTGTTATGCAGTTATGTGCTCGATAAATATTTTTTGACTGTTTACTGACTGACTGATGTGAATTTAATTGAATCTTTACAAATGTACTTGGTCCAGAAAAAATATAAGATCACATGATGTTTATTGTCTGATATTTATTAAAAAGGGCAGCAAAGATGGCACAGTGGATAATGTTAAACTTAGACTCAGGATTCATCTTTCTGAGTGCAAATCAGGCCTCAGACACTTTCTAATTGTGTTACCCTAGACAAATCTTTACCTTAATCTTGTTTACCTCTATAAAATCTGTAAAATAAACTAGATAAGGAAATGGCAAACAATTCCAGCATCCTTGCCAAGATGATCCCAAATAGAATCACAAATAATTAAACACTACTGAAACTGAAGAATTAAAAATATCTTTCCTATATGCTTTAAGATCATTCAAGATTCTTTAATCAATGAATCAAAGATAATATCTATTCAATGATTTGTCAGTGACTATCACTAATGAATAAAGGCAGGAAATAAGAACTGGGTGCTTGAAAAAGATAATATCTATTTGATGTTTTGTCAGTAACTATCACTAACGAATCAAGTCATAAAATAAGGAGTGGGTGCTTGTGGCAGAATCCAAATGGAAAAGGCATTTCCTGTAGATAATCATATCTTCCATGTACTTTAGTGGATAACATTTTGCTGATTGTATCAAGCTCCGGAATACTAGAGAGTACCCCATTTCACAAGGATTCAAAAAAAAAAGTTTTGTCTCATACACATAAGAATGCCTGTTACACAGTTGGATGGGCAGACTATTAAGCTGATCTATCAGTATATAAATCTTGGACAGATATTATATAAGAACAATAACTTGTGCCCAGAATTTTACAGGAGGAAGAGTACAGGCTGGATTACATTTGAGAAATTGAGCATTGTTTCTAACAAATCCAAGCTCTTTTTTGAAACAAAAATCTGTATTTCTAATACCATTGTTCTTTAGATAATACTAGATTCATTGTGCCAAGAGAATATTTCTAGGTTGACTTGAGCATTTTAAAAAGTTTTGATTAGGGATCTGAAATAGCTACTTCAACCTTCCTGATGAAGAAAGAACCTGGAGCTCTCTTCTGACTCTCCTTGAGAGTTTCTTGAGTACTTCAGTTTTCCTCCCTCTGGAGGAAATCTGTCACTTTTCAGAAATGACAGGAAGTTATTTTATTATTTGTTTTAACAAGCACTGAATGACTTCAGGACCTGGCATTCTCCCTGTCAAGAATATTGAAACAAATAAAAGCTGACCTCTGCTCTCAAGGAGCTGATAGAATAATTTGCTTTATTAACCACAAAATACTACAAAAGTTTGAGCTGTTATTATTAGCTACAGAATAGGTGGCAAAAACATAAAAGATGTAGAAAATATTCTAGGAATTTAAAAGATGTTATCTGTACCCAGAGAAAAAACTGATAAATATATAAAATGCATGTATAGAATGATTTTGCACATATATGTATGCATATATTACATTTTTACATACATATGCATATTTATGTCTAATACTAGCCATCTTTAAGGTGAGGGAGAGAAGAAAAAGGGAAAAAAGAAATTTATATGATAACTAATATATATTTTAAAAAGAATAGCAAGTGGTACATATTAGATTTGCAGTTTCATGCACAGTCATTTTTTAAAAAACTTATACTATATTGTGGAAATATTTGGTTTATTCCATAAATTAAAAATTAAATAATTAAAAAAAGATGAGATTACTCCTGGATAAAGGGGATAAAGCACAGGGTCAGAGAGCTGATGATATTTTAGCTGGAATTTGAAAGATGGGTAGTATTTCAGCACTTGGAGATGATGGTTCATTAACAAAATAATATATTTGAGAGAGACAGCCTAGCATAGTGGACAGAGAGCTGGCTTGGTACCAAGAAGACCTGGGTTCAAGTATCTCCTCTGAGACATACTATGAGTTAGTTTCTGAACAAGTTGCTTAAACCCCCTTGGTAAGGCTAAGTAAAGCTTAGATGATAATTTTCAGAGAAGGTGCTGACATGTTCTTGGAGACAATTCCCCAACCTGCAAAGTTCCAGTATCACAGAAATCATAGGTTCAGTACCTATCCCTTTATCTATCATTTGAATATACTCCAATTTACCTACCAATTTAAGGTTTACAGAACACTTTATTTACAACTCTGAAAGGGACAGGCATTTTTATCCTTATTAAATAGTTGATACATGTTCAAGATTACATAGCTACTAAATGGCAAAGCTAAGACTTGAACTTGGTCTCTTCAGGACTCTACATGATACCATGTAACCTCTCAAGAATACATAGGGAATGTTATGAACAGAAGCTCAGAGGTAGGAAATGGACAAGATGTTGAGGCAAGGGCAAATAGTCTAGTAGTGTTGGGATGGAGGATAAATGAAGGGGACAGATAAATCAGGAAAACAAGTCTGAAGCTAAATCATGAAGTGTGACTTGGGGGATATGATATAGTAGATAGAGTGCTTTCAGGAAGGCCTCAGATTGAATGACTCAGATACTGACTAGTTGTGTGACTCAGGGCCTCCTATTCCTCATTTGTAAAATGAGGGTTTGGGTTCTATAAGCTGCAAGGTCTCTTCCATCTCTACATCTCTGATACTATTAATTCATTCTGTAGGCAATAAGGGAGGAGGAAGGGGAAAATAACAACTACAGAATTTTGAGCACAGAACTTATTGTTCAATCATTTCAGTCTTGTTTAACTAACTCTTTGTGTCACCTTATAGGATTTTTTGGTATAGATTCTGGAGTGATTTGCAGTTTTCTTCTCCAGGCCATTTTACAGATGAGGAAATTGAGGCAAACAATATTAAATCATCCAGAAGATGAGTCTTCCTGATTACAGTCCTAGCATTCCATCCACTGTGCCACCCAGCTGCCCCATGAACAGAACTAAAAAAATTGTAAAAAAAAATTATAAAAATGTAGTCTAACAACAATAGGTAGAAAGGATATGGAAGGGAGGGAGTTAAAGATAGAGAAGTTGGGAATTTAATCCCAGGCAAGAAGTAATAGTGATCTCAGGTTGGTGTCAGAAGTGAAAATGAAAGTAAGAGAATGCATTTAAGCCATATTAGAATTAAAATTTCAAGGATTTAGGACTGGTAATATATTGTGAGATCCAAGGGAAAAGGAAGCACCAAACATAACTTCTATTGGATAACTAGAAAAATAGTGGTAATTGACAGAAATGGAGATATCCGTAATCATTTACAGGGGAAAATAATTTGGGATTGGGAGATGGTGAGTTTAAGGTGCTTATAGAGACCCAGAAGAAGATACTCAATTCTCACTAAGAGAAATAAAGCAACTTTGTTCATTTATGATTTTTTTTGCAAGGCAATTGAGTTAAATGACTTACCCTGAATCACATAGCTAATTTTAAGTGTCTGGAGTCAAATTTGAGCGCAGGTCTCCCTGATTCCAAGGCTGATGCTTGCTTATTGTTTAAAGAACATTGGCACCATTAGCAAAATTTAGATCCATTTTGTCAGATAATTCCTTGTTTTCACATTAGTGAGTTCTATGTATTAAAGAATATTTTAAATGAAAGAATTTTTGAGAAATTCAAGAATAAGTATACTTGTCCACTTCAGAGAGAGAGAGAGAGGAGAGAGAGAGAGAGAGAGAGAGAGAGAGAGAGAGACAGAGAGAGAGTGAGAGTGAGGAGAGATGAGAGGAGAGAGAGAGAGAGAGAGAGAGAGAGAGACAGAGAGAGAGAACAGAGAGAGAGAGACAGAGAGAGAGAGAGAGACAGAGAGAGAGAGAGAGAGAGAGAGGAGAGAGAGAGAGAGGAGAGAGAGAGAGAGAGAGAGGGAGAGGGAGGGAGGGGAGAGGAGAGAGAAAAGAGGAGAGAGAGGAAGGGAGGAGGAGGGGAGGAGAGGGAGGGAGGAGAAAAGAGGAGAGAGGGAGGGGAGGAGAGGGAGGGAGGAGGAAGGAGAGAGGGGAGGGAGGGAAGGAGGGAGGGAGAAGAATTGGGAAATTCTTTCCCTTGTGAAGACAAGGAAAGACAATTGCTTTAAGCATATATGGGCAGCAGGAATTCCTTTAGTCCTTATTAAACTATGAATCTAGAAGTTTCTTTGTATTTTGTTTCTTCAGACATCCTTTATCTTTTTTTTTTAATAAAAAAGGTCTTTTTTCAATTATCAAGCTTTTCTTTTTTTTTCTTCTTTACCTATTGCTATAGTCCTTCCCCCACTGAAGTATAAATATAATTCTTTTAAAAAGTACAGTATAATTAAAGAAAACAAGTTCCCAAACTATGCCCAAAAATCAGTGTTTGATTCTTCATAAGTAGTTCACTGCTTCTGTTAGGAGGTGAGTAGTATTCTTCATCATTGGTCTCTGGATTCATAATTATTGATGGTAGAGTTCTTAAGTCTTCCAGAATTATGTTTTTACAATATTGATGTTACATTATAAAGTTCACTTGGCTCTGGTCACTTCACTCCATACCAAGTCATATACATCTTTCCAGGTTTCTCTGAAATAGTCTCTTCATTGATTATTGAACATTCATTATATTCATAAACCACAATTTGATTTCCATTATCTAGTCAGCCTTGCTTGCTTCCTGTGAGAAGCTTCATGATTCTTCTGAAGGTATTAGCTTTTGATTTCTGAACTTTAATTTCTGACTTGGCTGCCCAACAAGTTTTCCCTGTCCTGCTCCTCTGACTTCAAGATTACTACATCAAGAATTTTTTTCTTTTCGACAGCTAAGTACTTAGGGCAGGGGCTAAATAAGACATTTTTCTCCCAGCATCCCTGAGATGGTCAAAGGTTGATGACAAATATTAGAGGGCCTAAGGAGAGTTTCCACATGTGCCAGGATGCTGGTTTTATGAATGAGGAAGCTATTGGGGAGGGGGTTGACAGGACAACTGGAGCCAAGGTTGTTAACATAATATCGCCAACATGTTTCTGGAGAGGCCATTGCCCTGCTTAATCAATGAATCCATAAGCATTGATTAAGTACTTATTATGTGTCAGGCATTGAGCCTTAGGAAAAAAAAGAATAAACTAATCGCTGTCCTCCAGGAAGACATTCTAACAGGTATAAAAATAGGTATATACAAGATTCAGAGTAGATGGGAAGGCATATGCCACTGGAGGGTCTCACAGAAAGTGGAACTGGAGCTGAATGTTAAAGAAAATCAGGTAGCTGAGTGGTAGAAGAGAGGAAGGAAGAGAAGTCTAGGCACGGAGATAGTGCATGGAGAGTGTAATGTTTGAGAGAGACAACCCATGTGTCTGGACTATAAAATGTATAGATGGAGTGGGGTATTAGAATGACATACATATAAGGGCCAGATTGAGAAGAACTTTAAATACCAAACAGAGGAGTTTCTATTTGGAGGAGTAGAGTCACTGTAGCTTTTTAATATAGGAGGTGGTGGTGACATAGACTCAAACTTTAGGAAAATCATTCTGTGGAGGGTGAAGGGTGGATTGAAAACTTGAAGCAGAAAGGCCAATGAAAAGGCTACTGCTTTATTCCAGGGTGATAGACCATGAAAACCTAAGCTGGGTAATTCTATGAATAGAAAGAAGCAAGGAGTCCAAAAGATTATAAAAAAAAAAAAAGGACAAGATCTGTTTGATGAGATTGGATATATGGGATGAGTGAGAATAAGAGATTATGATGATTCTGAAGTCATCTGATTCTAACATCTGACTCTGAAGGATGCAGATGGTAATTTCCATCCAAAGTTTATTGGGATTGCCTTGGATCACTGAGCCATTGAAAAGAATCCAATCTATCATAATTGATCATTGCACAATCCCTCTGTTACTGTGCACAATATTTTCCTGGCTCTACTTGCTTCACTCAGTATCATTTCATGTAAGTCTTTCTAAACCTTTCTAAAATCAGCCTGCTCATCATTTGTAGAGCAATAATATTTTATTACATTCATATATAACTTATTCAATCATTCCCCTATTGATGGGCATCTACTCATTTGAAGACATTCTCAAAAAGGATATTCATCTATATTTCAGGAGGTTTTCCACTTTTCCTAGGTTTATAGAACTACAAAGACAAGTCGTCAGTGGAAAAAAATCAAGTCAACAATCATTTAAGGATCTCCTGTGTGCCAGGCACTGGGCTAAATGCTAAGTATACAAAGAAAGGCACAAAAACAAGGAACACGTGGTCTACTGTAAAAGACAACATTCAAGCAACTCTGTATAAACAAGATTATATATAAGATGATTTGGAGATAATCTCAAAGGGGAAGGCATGAAGATTAAGGAGTACAGGGGAAATGCCTAGGGAAAAATCTCCTAGAAGATAGGACTTTATCTGAGATTTGAAGGAAATTAGGAAGAATCTAGAAAGCTGGAAGCTAGAAAGTAATAATGAAGAGGGAGGGAATTCCAGATATGAGAGAATATGCTTATAGCTGGGAGATGGAATGTCATGTTTAATGAATAGCTAAGAACTCTAGATTGCAAAATATGGGGATGGAAGATGGGTGGAAAGAGAAAGTAGGGTCCAAGAGAATTTCAAAGGTAGGAAAAGGCCAGATTATAAAGCAGTTTAATAGCCAAACAGGGGGGGTTATATTTGAGCTTGTAGGCAATTTGGAACCACTGGAATTGATTGAATAAGGAGTAGGACAGGGAAAATTGTACTAAGCATAAAGATACTAGGATTCTTTGTAGCTTTGTTAACTAGCTAGGTGGACTTGGGCTTATCACAGCTTCTCTGGGACTCAGTAAAATCAAGGAACTGGAATGAATAATCTGTATCTCCCTTTCTCAGAACCAGTCATTCAAATTTGTTAGAGAGTTGAGATCCCCTAATTCTATTCTAAACTGCCATTTCCCTTTTAAATGTTAGCTAGAAAAGGCAAAAATTGTCTTTAACACTGAGTCCTTCACTAAAAACTACCAAATTTTAATCTTTTCTTCCTCTCTTATATTTTCACCCAAGAATGTGAGGGAGGAATGTGAAAGACCAAGAATAGTGAAAGGATGACTGATTTTGGGAACTGAGTTAGTGGGATGACAATGGTTTCATCATTAGAAAAAGGAAAGTTCAGAGGAGAGATAGTTTTTTTATTGGAGGAGGAAAAGACATCCAGAAGAACATGATGAGTTCTGTTTTAAGTATTCAGCATTTGAGATGGTAATGGAGATAGTGATGTCTTGATGCTAGAATGCAGGAAAGAAAAAATTCTATAGCTGAAAGGAACTCTAGAGATGATTTAGTTCAATTCTCTCATTTTATAGATGAATATACAGACCCTGTCTTCAGTACACTGAAATAAAATATTTTATCCTATTATAAGAGAAACACCTCATTTTAGTGTACTTCCACAGACATTTGCTATCAATGATGTCTCTGGGAATATATATGTATATATAGGGTTTTTTTTTTGGTTGATTTATCCAACTTTTTGTGACCCTATTTGGGGTTTTCTTGCCAGAGATACTGAAATGGTCTGCCATTTCCTTTTCATTTTATAGATGAGGAAACTGAGGCAGGTTAAGTGACTTGCCCAGAGTCATACAGTTAGTATCTGATTGAATCCAGCTCCTCCTAACCCTAAGACAGCATTCTATGCACTCTGCCACCTATTCCTTCTCTTAATTTGAACTTGGGTCTTCCTGACTCTAAGCACTCTATCCACTGTACAATCTGGCAATCTCAGAACTAGAATGACATGAGTTCAAGTCCCATGTCTAACACTGATGGCTGATTTGGGGACTTGGATTTTTTTTTTTTAATAAAGAAAGCCTTTCCCTCTGGGTTTAGAAATTCATTTGAATCAAACCCACTTTTGGGTACTTGATCACTTTGTCCATTCAGCTGTCAAAAGCACTGGGTGTATGGAATTCAATGGCAAGAAAGAGATGAGATCACTTAATGCTGATAGCATCTGAATGAATGAGCATACTTTCATATCATGACTTCAAGGATTTGTAATTTCATCCGTGTGGGTACTTCTACTAATGCAAACAACAGCCCCCTCCATGACTTAGTAGAGAGTTTAATGAGTTTTTATAGCCAAATAATGATAAAACCCAAAACAAAACAAAAAATAACGCTTCATTGCCTAGTGACCAGCAAGGGCTAGAGTCTAAAAGGAATGTATCTGGTCAAGAAGAAGAGGCTTCTTTACATTCAGAAGCGATTGATGACTTCTCCAAACTTGGGCTGAATTTGGATGGCAGATTTATCAACATAATTTACATATAGGCCATTGTTGGGCCTTTATTTTTCCAGCTTGTGCTACCAGAGTATGTAGTATATGGCACTGCCTTTGGGAACCTGATGCCATTTCAATGCCATGGTCAGACTTGAGACTAAAGTGCCTGTTATGTACCATACACCTTGCCACATACTGGAAATACCAAAATGAAATAAAATATAGTTACTGCCCTCCAGGAATTGACTTGCTTAAGAATGCTCAATAACAAACCCAACCCAACACTTTTTTTAGGGTTCTTATTCCTATCTGTATCATCATCTTAGATCCGTTAGTGATGGCTTCTGGATTATTTTATTTGTTACTATTATGAAGTTAAGTCTTGTGATTTCACTGGAATGTTTGGAACTATTTGGTGAGAAAACTCCCTCTACCTAAATAGGTCAGAAACTTGTTTGTAAATTATCTTGGTGAGTTGCCTAGTTGGCTGAGAGATTAAGTGATTTGTTCAAGGTCACACAGCCATCAATGTCAGGCATGGGACTTGAATTCTGAGGCTTCCAGGTGGTACAGTAGATAGAGTGCTTGGTGTAGAGTTAGGAAGACCCAAGTTCAACTGTGGCCTCAGCAGACCCTTATTACTTGTGTGAGTCTGGGCAAGTCACTTAACTTCCATCTTGCTGAGTCTGTAAAATGGGGATCATAAATACTTACCTCTTATGAGATAGTTATGAGGATGGAATAAAATGTTATTTGTAAAGGGTTTAGCACTGTTCCTGGCACATGGTAGGCACTTAATAAATGCTTCTCCTCCCTTTCTCAGTCTAATGTAAGTGAACTTTTTACTGTACTGAGGAGAAAAACAGAAATGTGTATACACTTGGTTCAGCAGTTAAATTAGGCAAAAGGTCTAAAAAATTAAAGACTTAAAAGTTATATAATTTCTGATTTTTATTTGTGTGTGCTGATAATTTGGGTCTTTGTATGTTTGGGCAGATATTCTGTTGCTCCCTTTAAATAAAATAAAAAACAAACAAACAAACAAACAAAAAAGCAGAAGAAAGAAGCCCAATTCCCCATTTAACAGATAAGGAAACAAGCCCAGGGAGGTTAGAGGGTTCCTTAGCATAAGAAAAATGGGGAATTGAAACTTTTTTCTAGTTTAAAAAATTTAGAATTTCACTTTATGTTTGGGTGGTTCCTCTGAATTTTAATTCTATATTCTACGATTCTAGGCTGTGGTATTCTTCTGTAATTCTCCTTTTCCAAGGGCCAAGTTCTCCAGCAGTATTCCATCTTCAGTCTTCCTTTGATTTCATTCGTACTAAGCTATTTCATACAATAACAGTGCCCATTATGCTATTAAATTATTTGTATTCTACTTTACACATGTCTTTCTCACTCCTCTTCCCCATTTACTTTTCTCTAGGCTTTTTTTTTTTTTTTTTTTTTTTTTTTTTTTTGCTGTATTAGGTGCTACTAACCCCAAACTAAGCAGTCTTCATTTTTCTCCCTTTTTCCCCTGATCCTCCTTATTTTATAGTTGATTCCTCCCTTCTTTAATCCCAGATCTGTCCACTGTTTCCTAAGAATCCTACTAGCTTCTGTTCCTGGTGTGCCTCCTTTGTTTCTATCCCTGTGCCCATACTTTTACCAGTCTGGTATTTATCCATTAAATTTTATAACTCTATATTCTTTTTCTGTTTGGTCCTAAGAAGCTAGTGCCAACCAAACTCATCATTTAAGCTTGATAGCTGGAGTTCTTTCAATGGGTTTATTGCTTTTAACTACAATGTACTTTCCTCCAGCATTTCCAGAAGGGGAAGACAGAAAGGGGAAAGGAAAAGGAGGACGAAAATAGCAAATTGTTTCTCTCCTCTTCACCCATATTTAGGTAGACAGTTTCTATTTATGTCTGAATTCTACCATTACTTCTCCTGTACGGGACTCAAACCACTGGTCTAAATGCTTCACACCTGTTTCCCACAGTTTATAATCTTTTTTACAGATGCATTTCTCCCCAGAAACTCACAGATTATTTAGAGGTTCCTCTTTTTTTCTCTTTTGGTGTCGCTGAACCCTTTCATGCAGAGAGTTTTAAAGTCAAGAGGAGTGAGTCTTCTACCAGCCATAAAGAGGTACATACACTAAGTTTTGGGGCCTCAGTTTCCTCATATGTAAAATGGGGGGGTACTGCTGGGTGGCCTTTGTGCTCCTTTCAGCTCTAGTTCTATGATTTTACTAGAGCAGAACTGGGCATTCTGATCCCACTTTAATCTGGCTTGATTCAGCGTTCCCAAACCCCGGTTTCTGTGCCTTAGCTTCCCCTGTTCCACCCGGGCAATATCCTGTGCTTTGCTTTTTTGAGGAGGGCTTGGAAAGGAATAGGACCATTTATTTGGATGCAGGGTAGGCACTTTATGGGAAAGATAATGCTGGTACACTTAGGAGCGAAGGGGCTCTGGGGTGAAAAGGGAAAAATCAGAGTGAGTTAGGGTTGAAGCCGGGCAGATATCAGACGTCTTTCAGCTCCAGAACCAAAGAGGCGAAAGTAAAGGCCAACTTAACGCAAGTTACGAGGCGAAGTTTGGATACGGGGGAGGGTAATGGGAGCGGAGAAGGCTGAGACTGAGGCGGGGCAGTTGGGCCTAGACCCAGCCCCTGGGGGAACGGTCAAGGGGAGGGACTAAGCAAGGGGGCCGGGACTGCTAACTTTTTGCCTTGGGGTCCGGGGCGGGCCGAGCTGATGGTGTATTTAAATCCAGCTCTACTGCTTCACTTCAGTAAACTCTCCGGGCTTCCCGGCATCTAGTAACTTCTTCCACTTCAGGCTGGTGGTCTGCCTCCTGACTGGGCACTATGAGGTCCTCCCTAGCTCCCGGCATCTGGCTCCTCCGCGCCTTTTCCAGGGACAGCTGGTGAGTGTAATTTCTGGGGAGGAGATGGGGGGTTGTCTGTGGGGCCCGGTAAAGTTAAAAGTTTGCAAACGTCGGTCCTAGCCTGCTTTCTTCCAGATATGCTCTCCCTTGGCTGGAGAGATCTCTGCAGATGTAGCCTTGCTTGGTCTTCTCTGATAGATATCTAGGCCCCCTATCCCGAGAAGACAGCGGGGCTCCGGAGCCTTGGAATTGCTGAGATGATTATGTGTGTGTAGCGCACTTTGGGAGAGGATAGTGAAAACCCAGAGGGTGAGGGTTTTGGCAATCTAGGCACCCTTCTGTTTGATGATTTCCAAGCACCTTCTAACCTGCTGGCAGGGAAACAGGCTGCAGTGTAGGTGCTTAAGATGGCTCTCTGGAGTTCTGCTTGGCCAGTTCTTTGATGTCCCTCTTGGCCTCTGAATAAAACTGTCTAAGGTAGGAGGAGGGGTAAGACAGAAGTGAAGAGTCAATGCTGATTTGATGTGAATTGACTCGCCTTGGAGCCTCGTGTTCATTGATTAGAAAGCTGGAACATCCCAAAAGAACTCAGATTTGTCACCTGGAATGTCGCTCCCGCTTCTCTGCTTGGCCCTTACCAATTAACTGCCAGTATTTGGTTAATTCAATTTATTTGGCTCCTCTAGCCACGAGAGATTGGGGAGTAGGAATTTCAAATCTCTTGGGGGGAAAAAAAAATCTATCGTCCACTTGACTGGTGAGGCAACAGCAGCAGTCCACGTTTAAATAGTTTTAAAGTTTACAAATAAGTGCTTTCTTCAAAACAACGTTTTAAAGCCAATAGTATATTATCTTTCTTTTACAGATGAAATTCAGAGAATGACTTGTTCAAGATAGCATAAGTAGCAAAGATCTAAATTTTGGCTCAAATCTCCTCATTCCAAAGTTCAGCACCTTTCTTTGTTGTTCAGGTGTTTTCAGCCCTGTCTGACTCCTCCTGATCCCATTCGGGATTTTCTTGGCAAAGACACTGAAATGGTTTACCATTCCATTTCCTTCTCCAGCTCATTTTACAGATAAGAAAACTGAAGTAAACAGGGTTATGTGACTTGTCCAGGGTCACACAAGTAGTAAGTGTCTGAGGCCAGAAAGATGAGTCCTCCTGCCTTCAGGCTGGACATTCTAATCCATTGCCTCACTTAGCTGTTGAGCACATTTTTACTACCCCACATTTGTTCTTCAAGGAAGTAGTAAGACAAAATATTCAATTAGACTTTCCTGCCAACACATATGCACACATTGCTATCTTTCCAGGACTCCTAGTCTTCCAGTATTTCTCATTCACACTGAATACATCGTCACCCCAGGAAGAGTTCCTCAGTCTTAGTCAGTCTTCAGATGGTTAAAGTGAGTTGGGGGTGGAATGTTGAAGAGAGAGTTGAAAGAAAGTCTATTCACCAGATTCACTTATCCTGATAGATACTTCTACATCTTTAAAGGAATCTGCAATAAAGATGATTTAGGGTAGAAGAAGAAAATTAAGGATTTTCTTTTAAGATTCTTGTTTTGCACTTTATCTTTCTGAAGACTTTTAAGTATCTAAATCTTTTTTTTTCCCAAGATTTTCATCTGATCAGACTGGGTAATGAAGGGATATATAAAACTCCGAAGAGTGTCAGATTAGAATCAAGCCATAGATATTTAAAGTCTCCTTTGACTATGGATAGGATAGAATTGGGGCTATGAGAGATGTGAGAGATAAACACAGTGCTCATCCAGTATACACACCCCAAAAGATAAAAATGAGCTAATTCTGCACCTGTTACTGGGAAAGGTCCAAGCCTCCAATAGATAGTAACATAAAGGGATTCCGTTTTCAAGGTTTGTTGGGGTACATACACATTTGTTCAGAATTGGGGATTGGTTCATAAGCATAATAGGACAGGTAAAATAAGTCCTTCATTTTGCTTTGGTGAAGGTTTACAAATTAGAATGATGCAGATATAATTGTAGAATTAAATGTTACTTGAATTGAGACCTGATTTTGATTTCATATATACCTTAAGCCCTTTGGAAACAGCAATCAATAGGATTTAGGAACTTGGGTATTGTGACCCTGGGAGCCTGGAATTGCTATCTAGTTCTTTCCTTCTAGACCTACAACTTCAAAAATACTATAGAGGAAGATGGAATTTTGTTTGTTTTTTGGTATGTTTTTTTATCCACTAGATCAGGATGGCCCAAAGGAATCCTGGCAGTATAATCTGGAAATCAGAGAAAGGCACCTATCCACACTGTTTCTGTGTGGTCATTGGGAGTGAATTTCAGGCTATTCCACCTTCTTCCATCTCTGGAAGAAGCTTGGGGACAATCTCTGATAGGGGAACTGGATCTTTGCAGAGCTTTGTGTTAAACACAGATTTAAAGGCAGCTTGATTATTGGCGGATCAGATTATACTTCTGTGATCAACTCTGAAATCCAGTGCAGGGAGCAAAACCAAAAGTGAATGAGTTCAAAGCAGTTTAGCTTTTTTTTTTTTTCCCTTGGCTTGGGTGGAATACTGAAGATGGAATTGAAAGAAAGCTATCCACCAGATTCACTTATCCTGATAGACACTTCTAGATCTTTAAAAGAACAGATAATCTGCAGGCCAGAAGACTTAGGGAAGAAGAAGAAAAGGAAGGATTTCCTCATAAGATTCTTGTTTTGTAGTATTTCAATCTGGAGAACTGTAGATATCACAAAGATTTTCATCTGATCAAGCTGAGTAGTGAAGGGATATATCAAACTCTGAGGAGGGTCAGATTAGAATTAATCCACACATATTTAAAGCCTTGTTTGACTGTGAACACGACAGAACTGGGGCTATGAGAGATACAAGATATAAACACAGTCTTCATCATCTACACATACCCCAAAAGAGAAAAATATGAGGTAATTCTGCATTGTGCCAAATAAGTGATATCATCAAAACCCAAGTTTACATAAAGTTTTACAGTGATGGAATTATGTACACACATTGTCCTATTTGAAACTACATAAAACTTTTGTGTCAATGCAATATATGTTTTTATTTTCAATGTAAGGAAATTGAGGTTTAGCTACTTTAGCTACGAAGTCATTGCCACCAAATCCAGAATTCTCATGCTGTCCTCTCATAGTAAGTGTCATGGTGTATGGGTGTAATTGTCACCCATAAAGCAGAAATGGAACCTGAAATGAATCAAGAGGTTAGCCATCTGTGGAACCTTATTGCTCAGTTACCTCCTCCTCCTCCTCCTCCTCCTCCTCCTCCTCCTCCTCCTCCTCCTCCTCCTCCTCCTCCTCCTCCTTTTCCTCTTCCTTCTCCTCCTCTTCCTCCTCCTCCTCCTCCTCCTCCTCCTCCTCCTCCTCCTCCTTTTCCTCTTCCTTCTCCTCCTCTTCCTCCTCCTCCTTCTTCTTCTTTCTTCTTTCTTCTTCTTCAAAATTGACTAATACATCAAAAAAGTCTGAATATATGTGCAATGTACAAAACTCAAAGATTTCTCCAACTTTGCAAAAGAACTGGGTATAGATAGAACCTTATTATTTCTCTTCGTTGGTGTCAAGCTTGTTCTTTGTAGTTTTGTGATATTCATTTTTAATTCATTTATGATTCTTTATATTTACATTGTTGTAGTTATTACATACTGCTGTTTTCTTTGCTCTGCTTGCTTCACTTTGTATGATATAAATTCGTTTCCCCCTTCTCTGTACTTGTCATGTTTTTTTTTGTTGTGGGGGGCAGTAGAGAAGTGGGAATAATCATATTACTCCCACTGTACTATGTATTTTACAAATATTATCCCATACGATTCTCACCATGTGAGATATGTGCTGTTATTATCCACATTTACAATTAAGGAAACCGAGACATATTAGATCATATTAGTAAGTGTTTGAAATTGAATTTGAACTCAGGTCTTCCTGGCCCCAGCTCCAGTGTTCTACTCAGTGTGCCCCTTAGTTTTCTCCAGTAGCATGGAATAATATTCTATTACATCAAGTAGCAACATTAGTTTATCCATTCCCTCATTAATGATCATCTACTTTGTTTTTTTCTACCACAAAAATGCTACTATAAATATTTTGGCCTGAATAGGGAATTTAATCTTATCAGTGATCTCCTTGGGGTTTAAGCTAATGATAGAATCTTTGGGTCAAAGGTTATGGACCTTTCAGTCTCTTTGTTTGACTAATTCCAAATTGCTTTTCTAAAAGTGTCTATTGATTCACAGCTCCATCACTCCTGTACTTCCGTGCCTATCTTCCTACAGCCCCTCTGACTAGAACTATCCCTTTCCTTTGTCATCTTTGCTCATTTTCTGAGTGTGAAGTAAAGCCCCCAGGGTGGTTTTGTTGTGTATTTCTCTTATAATTAGTGATTTGGAGCTTTCTTTCCTTTGGTTGTTAAGCGTTTGCAATTCTTTTGAGAACTGTTTGTTGATTGTCTTTGACCACTTTTCTTTTGGGAAATAGTATTTTGGTTTAATTGTCTATATCTTGAATATCCAACTTATTTGAATATCAAATAAGGATTTGAGAAATGTGATATGATGATTTTTCCCCCATTTTCCTCCCTTCTTATCTTAGGTGTTTTAAGTTTTGTGTAAAAACTTTTTAGTATGATATAATCAGTTATTTATTTTATCTTTGTCAATTTATTATTTTTCTTGGCCTTCATCCCTTGTTTGGTTTAAAACAACAACAACAACAAAAAAAAAATACTTGCCCTACCAATAGGTATTTGATCTTACAAATTTTTTTTTTGATATAATCTTTTAAATTAACCTTATATATCCTTTTATAGTCTATTTTGGAATATGCTTAAGTTTTTGGTCTAAGCCTAATTTTTCCCAAGTCGTTTTCTACTTTTTCAATAGTTTTTTGTATCAAATAGGGAATTCTTTCCTAATTTTTTTAATGTTTGTTGCTTGATTTATTGGTTTATTAAGCATGGGGTTAATTGAATTGCATTGTTTCTCATTCTCCCTTGTCTAGACTTGTTTTTTTTTTTTTATCCACTTATAATTTTTAAGCTAATATAAAATGTTTTTCATGATTGCGGCTTTATAATATAATTTGAAGTCTTGAAATGCTAGATTTCTTTTCTCCCTCTCCCTTTTTATTATTTCTCTAGAAGATAAATTCTACATTCTTTTTTTATGCTGCCAGGTAAAGTGGCTCTTTCCTAGGGTATGAGCAGGATTGCACTGATAAGGGAAGGAAAATCTTGATTTTGGAAGGATGAAGAGGTAAAGGGAAGGTTTGGAGTTGGTAGGGGGAACATAAAGTAAGGCTCGGGTTTACCATTTAGGTGGAATAATTTTTCTTGGGCAGAAAGCAGACACAGGAACACTGGGGTAAATGGGGTGAAGTCTCCAAGCAAAATATACAATATCATTTTGTCTCTTCCCTCCATTCCCACATTCAAAAACACAGGTAGCCTTGCCAGGGGTCCCTGTTTACTTGGCTCGGTCCCCTAGGAATTAAGTGGGGGCAATGGCTACTGGGTGGCACAGTGGATAGTTTTGGACTTGGAATCCGAAAGAACTAAAGTTGAATCTTTCAATCTCTCTTGTATTTGTTTTATTCATTTATTCATTCAACAAGTAATCATGAGATTTAATCTGTGCTATAACTGGAGGTTAGGGGGAAGAAAGGGTGTTGTTAAAGAAATGCATATGTCCATAATTCTTGCATTCAAAGTTACTTCCTAGCTGGGGAAGTGACATTTGCATTTCAATCACTGCTATACACTGGAGAAGGCAGTTGGTTGCTTCGGGATGTATGTGCTGTGCTGAAAGGGAATTCAGAGGAGATAAAGACCTTTGCTGACTTTTGAGTTGGGCAATGGAAGATTAGAGTGTTAGTAGATAGAAATATAGTGTGAGAAATTCGAGGGGAGTGGGATGTAAGAAGCTGCTAGAGAGTGGCCCAAGCCCCTGAGATTGCAAATGCCAGGTGTGTTTAGGGAAGGGCTGGAAATCGAGTTTCACTGTAGTTTGTAGGGTTAGTTTATGGGAGTGTTGGAAAGAAAGAGTGGTTGGAGTCTGATTGTGGAATGACCTTCTCTGTGCAGGAGTAACTAGAATCAGCTAAGGTTAGAGTTAATATTCAAACACTTCTTTCCAAGGTTTCCCCTGTTATTCTCTCCCTGGAGACCATGATCTCCTCTGTATGTAAATGTTGCTTACCTGGAGAGATGAACAGTTTCAAATTATCTGGATTATCATTCATGTTTTTGGTTTCCATAGTAGGTGGCATCTAGTCTCAGCTGTGAGAGCCATAGTCCTCACACAGGGTGATCAGTAGCACCTCAGTCATTATATGGGGGGAATAGAAGACTTTGGCATTCATTAATGAATGAATTAATTATAGACCTGTCGCTGCTTGTCTGACACACTACTGTCTCAAGATGAGCTGCTTGGAATGCCTCTGAAGATCTATGTAGTTGATATTTGTGTGTCTTTTTGGCCTATGTGTCATCCAATGTGCCTCCATAGGGGAGAGGGTATAAAAGTTTAGATAGGAGACCAGAGGGAGGGAGAAAGAGAGAGTTTCACTGAGTTCAGCAGTAAGGGAAGAGAAGGGAAGATGGGCAAAGCTAGAGGCTGGAAATGTCCATTTTAACTCTGTCCTTCAGAGAATGTCCAGGTTAGGCAATTGATGTAAATGAATCTATCTTGTGAAAGCCAGAATCTCATTTCATATTACAGGACCCAAATAAAAGCCATTCTGGTGTCCTCTAGATCCCTGGCAACGGGAGCCTAAATGCAGAGCTGGGAAGGACCTTGGATGTCTTCTGGCCCTGAGGGAAGGGAGGCCCAGAGAGATTAGGTGACTTGTCACAGAGATAGGAAGTGGTAGGGCTGGAATTTGAGTTTTGGTCCCTTGATTCCAAATCTTACATTCTTTCCAGGACACAGCATTGCCTAAGTGAGAAGGCCTTGCTAATGTTACTTAAAAAAAAAAAAAAAAAAAAAAAAAAAGATGGGGGGGTGGTCTGAAGAGGAAAGAGAAGGCCTTCTTTTGACCAGATTTAAAAGATGGAAAGACTGATAGGGTTAATGGCTTATATGACAGCATCTCCAGCACCCCAACTCTCGTGATGAAGGAAGTCATTTCCATCAGCTGCCTACTGTACTTCCCCTCCTCCCCTACACCAGCTTCCCGTTTTCTATTCCACTCAGCAGAGAGATTCATACACATATGTCTGGGGCCTCACACCAGGGGTGGAGATGGGGATCCACCAAGTACCGTACCTTATCCAGTCAAACCTTGTTTTTCCACTCTTGCCAAAAGCTACAGGCCATACAGGAATAGGGCTCTTTATTTGAGTGTGAAAGTTCATGATTCTCTCTTGAGTTATGAAAGTGGAAAGAATGTTGAGCAGAATCAGGCTGGTAGTGCTATTACTGAAGAGCAAGATCAGGAGCCCAAGGGCCAAGGAGATTGGGATGGGACCAGAGAGAGTCAGGGAAAGTACTTGGGAACTGTTGCCTCATAGATTTGCCAGCACAGATTTTTAATAAGTGATAATGAGTCCTCTTCAGAACAGATAATGATTTTATTCAAAATCTACAAGGACTGAGCACTTACTAGGTACAAAGTATCTTGTTAAGAAAAAAATGGCAAAAATGAAGAGTCCTTGTAAGCTTTCTTTTTCCTAAAATGATGAAGATGGTGATGAAATCAATAAAATCATAATAAAAACAACTACACATTCCTGTTGTGCTTTGATGGCAGCTAGATTGCACAGTGGATAGAGTGCTAAGACTGGAGTCAGGAAAAACCCATATCTGTGAGTTAAAATTGGCTTTAGATACTTGCTGTATGGCATTGGGCAAGTAACTTATTTATTAATTTTTTTGGCGAGGCAATTGGAGTTAGGGAGCTTGCCCAGCAACATATAGGTAGCATCTTTAAGTGTTAAGATGTAGGGGGTAGGATTTGAACACAGATCCTGCTGAGTTCAGGGCTGGTGCTCTATCCACTGCACCATCTAGCTGGGCAAGTCACTTAACCTTGTGTTTGCTTCAGTTTCCTCATCGGTAAAATGAATTGGGGAAGGAAATGGCAAACCCCTCTAATATCTTTGCCAAGAAAACCCCAAAGGGCGTCACAAAGAGTTGGACACCACTGAATAATGACAATTGTGCTTTGAGGTTAACAGAATATTTTCTTTAAGCAATTCTGTAAGGAATGTAGTGAAGATTATTTTTCTAGATAAGGCCAACAAGTCCAAGACTGTGACTTACATGGCCATACTTGTTTCCTATAACCTGAAAATAGGCTTTAGTCCTTTTCCTCTTCAAACTAATTTGTATTTGGTATATATTTCTATGTTGTACACGTACATGTATGTGTGTGTGTTGCATGAGGGTATTGTAATCTGCATTAGGATGTCCTCTTTGCCTTCTATCATTGTATCACCAATGCTTAAAATGTCTGGCACATAATGGTGCTTAATAAATGCTTATTGATTGACTACCTTTTTAGTCTAGAATTTTTCTATTACACTGCATCAAAAGGTTTGAGTATAGTGTATAAAGTGGGATGGGAAAGAATGCTCACACAAATTGGAATTTAGAGCTTGGATTTCATAGAATTCTAAAAGGGATCAAAAGAAGTTATCTTATATAACAAGAAAGTCCCCCTACCTCCTTTATTCTAGAAAGATGAAGGTTTATCTTATTTTTTAAAAAGTACTTCAGAGGCTGTGAAAATAAGTGAATTGGACGGAATAGCCTTTTAGGTCTCATTTACCTCCTGAAGATTCAATGACTGAGTCTCTTGTCACCTGTGTCTATGCCAACTCTCACTGTCTATAAGTTCTCTCAGTTGCCTAAACTGAATCCTCATACTGAAGCTTCAGCTAAAGTTTTTTCATTGTCCTGCATGGAAATAGTTGATCATGTCTTTATGACAGTCCTTACTTATTTAGGCACAGACAAGTTCATGATTCATGTTCTTTCTGGCTCAGCCTTTCCTTCTTTAGACAAAAACATTCATTTTTAGTTTTTCAAATTTTTTCCTCATAAGTGGTGCTGAGTTTGGATTTAGGAAAATCCGAATTTGACACTTAATAATTGTATGCCTTTGCACAAGTCACTTAATCCCTGACAGCTTCACTTTACTTATCTGGAACATGGGATTAATACTAATTAAAGTTCTATATAAATTTTAGCTATTGTTGTTGTTGATTTTCCTTGCTTTCCTCTAAATCTCCCTAAGAGGAACTTGAATTCCCTTTTGTGTCGTTTATAGCACCTCCTGGGAAAGGCTATGTTCAGGGCTAGGCCTGTGGCCTTCTCTATGTAGCCTGCTTCTTTGTGCCACAGGAATAGAAAGGACATAGGGCTCTGATTAGGGGAAGAGAAAGGGTGACTGAGCATATGCTCATCTATCTGCTGCAGAAAGATCTTTTACCAGTGTTGCCTTTCTAGTCCTGTCCTGGCCTGGCCTGGCTTTAGAAGAATCATTCGGAGAACTTAGGATTTTGAACTGGAAGGACTTTAGACATAGTCTAGTCCAACCCTTTTCTTTTATAGATGAGGAAACTGAGTCCCAGCCAAGTAGAACTTGCCCAGTGTCATACAGCTTGTGGCCCTGGACTTAGATTCTGAATCCAGTTCTCTTTCTACTTTATTGTACTGGTGAATTAAAGTTTGGGCTACTAGTTCTGCTTGTCTTCTAAAGTTTGCTCTATGCTGTGTTATAATTTTTATCACCCTCTAGAACCTCGGTCTAGGAAGCTATTCTGGTTGACCCTGGAGCTTAGTAAGCAAAGCTTTATCAGAGCTCAGGCTTGCATCTGTTTCTTTCTAGTTTCTAGAATTGCTGACTACTGAAACATATATATATATATATATATAAACACACACATACACACACACACACACACATATGCCAATCACAGGGTTAATTTCTCTCTGGCTCTTATCCAGGTCTTCTGCAGCCATTTTGACCCCTGCCTAGCACATGGCTATTTAACCTCTACTACTAGAAATCATAAGAATGGGCTGTATCAGTGGCAGCTGTTTCCAGTCATTCTCCAGTGCAGTGTATGCTATGTTCCCTGGGGAGGGGGGAGGGAGATGAATATTAAGCATGTCCCTGGAGGAAGGGAGAAAGATATGAGGTACTAGCCAAACTGACCAGGTGTCAGAAGGTGGTGAAGGAACTTTAAAGAGAGTCAGCTTAACTTGCCCAGAATCTGGGACAATTGAGTCTGTTCTCTCCTCCCATTCTCAACCCTCCTTAATCTCCTGGGATAAAGGTCTCTTCTCTCTGTTCTTATTTTGAAATAGATTGTTCCTCTTGTTCCAGTTCCGGAAATATTTCTAGTGCAAAGTCTTAAGGAGAATGATAAAATGATTCCATTTCTAGAACTAGGAAGTTAGATTGTCAGCTTATAATTTATAAACAGTCAATTTACCTCTATATCTGATTGGGTTATTCAGTAACCCTTAGTTCCAGGGTTACTGGAGGTGTGGAAAAAGGAGATAAAGTGACAAATCCTCCTTACAAAGCACTAAGGTTCCTGGAGTATGGTTTGGCTTAGTAACATCTTGGCACTTCTGTGGCATATCCCATAGGGCCTGGGTCCTCCTCTAGGATAGAACTCATCGAGTCCTAGACAAACTTCCAAACAAAATTCTTGGCAGTCTTGTAGGAGCCCTCTCCCCCATAGTTGTCTCTATTCTCGGTTCTTCTTTTCCTTGACAGTCTTTGGGGAGCCTGCTTTCTTTGAGTCAAAATAGAAGTGAAACCTGTGGATGCTTCAGTTTGCTAGAGCAAATGAGCCTTTTTACTTCCTGTGAGCTAAAAAGCCTGTGGTCTATCCTGATACCACTTTTATTCCTTAACTTAACTCCAGCCTGACTGAGAACTTCATCTGGTTTTGTTTTTTTTTGTTTTTGTTTTTTTGGGTTTTTTTTTTTTGTTTTGTTTTGTTTTTTTGCTGAGACAATTGGGGGTAAATGATTTGCCCAGAGTCACACAAGCCAAGAAGTATTAAGTATCTGAGGTCAAATTTGAACTCAGGTCCTCCTGACTTCAGGAGTAGTGCTCTATCCACTGCGCCACCTAGCTACCCCTCAAGATCTCCTTCCTTGACAATCCTCAATCTTCAGTATCTTGACCTCTTTCTTCCAATAGTCTGGCTTTTAGAAGCAATGCATCATGGGCAAGAGATCTGGATTCTTGACTTGGTTTTGCAGATAATTTGTTGTGTGTGCCTGATGCAAGTCACTTTGTTATGCCCAGAAAGGTAAAGTGACTTGCCTAAGATCTAGGGGGAGGGGTACTGGTAACTGGTTAACAACCAGCTCTCTTGGTGGAAAAAAAAACTGTGCACATAATCTGCATTATTAAGATTTTATCTATCACCTTCTAAAGTTTAGAGAATTTAAAAAATACATAAATAATCTCCTGATTTATAATCTTTTTTATTTCTAAGGTGTAAAATTCAGGGGCTCTCAAACTACTGCCCGTGGGCCAGATGCGGCCTGCTGAGGATGTTTATTCGGCCCACAGGGTTATGGCAAATGGGCTGAGGGGCAGAGACAGAGTGTGAGGTTTTATTTTCACTATAGTCCCGCCCTCCCACAGTGTGAGGGACAGAGAACTGGCCCCTATTTAAAAAGTTTGAGGAGCACTGTAAAATGGTCACACTGAAAATTTAACAGTCAGCTCCATTTTGGCCTGGCAAGGTCACAGAGTAAGTGGCAGAATCGTGATTTTAACCAAAATATGATACCAGCATGTTTCTCTAATGCTCACCTTGGGGTGGCTTTTTGGGAAAGATCTAACTCTGAATGGTCTGTAACACTTGGCTGTGAGCCTTTCTAGTAATTGTCATAAGAGCTACCAGCTATAAACCCCAGAATCAAGGTCTATAGTTGTCCCTACTGCTCCTGATAAGGTTGAGAGGGTTGGCACTAATTATACACTATTTGTCAAAAGTATTCATATTGGCTCTTTGTTCCCAGAAGAAGAGGGTATCGATGTTTACAGTACCTAGAATGGGAACACTCTAGGAAGTTGTCCCCATTACATAGTTGGAAAGAACTCTGCCTGGCCTCCTGTGAGAGACTGATGTAGAAGAGAAAACTAGGCTTCTTAAGCCATGCCGAATGAAAGAGACAGTCCTTCTGTCCAGAAGTCATGCCATATGGAACCACCATACTAGCATTCATTGGGATATCTGTGCTAGAGCCTCAATTCACTCTGTTTAGGTCTGTGGGAAAAATGAAACAATGTAATAGAATTGGAAATGTAGGAAGAAGGGATAGTCCAAAATTTATAATGAGGAGGAAGAAAATCCTGGTGATTCAGGTTGCAGCAGGAGAAGGTAGGGGGAGGCACTAGTTGGTATTCTACAGTGTAGGAACAGTAGAAATCATATCAGGGCCAAACCTAATAGTACTATGTTTTGCATCTATCTAGTCTGTTTATACACTATTGAATATTATAATTGCCCTCCTTTGTGTCTCTGTCCACACTTGGAATATAAGTTCCATGAGGATCTTATCCAAATTTTTGTCTTTCCTTGTATATGGTTGGTATACACAGTAAGTGCTTAATAAATGTTTACTAACAGATGATAATAGATAGTAAAACTCCCAGTATAGCTTATATTAGAGTAGAAACAGCTCAGAAATAGGAATATATTAAAGGCTCCTTCACTAGAAGTGTCCAAATAAGTACAGATTCAGTTCAAGGTCAGCAGGGACAAACTACGGGGAAATGAATATAATTTAATCAACTGACATGCTAATCTTTTGCATAGTACAGTAGAAAGAACACAGACTCTGGAGTGAGAGAACCTGGATTAAAGTTCACTCTTCATACTTATTAATTGGAGAGTGTCCAGAGTAGGGCAACAAGGATAGTGAAAGGCTTTGAACCCATATTATATAAAAATCAATTAAAACATTTAGCCTGGAGAATAGATTAAAGTATTTGAAGTATGTGGAAAAAGGAATCCAAAATTCAATCATATCATAGGATTGATATTTAGAACTGATAGAATCTTTGAGCACATTGATGAGTCTAACCTCATTTTGTAGATGTGGACCTGTTTCCTTATTTGTAAAATGAAGTTCAATTAGATAATTGCTAAATTCCCTTCTAGATCTATTATGATGAAGCTAAGATCATATTTAAAAATAGTCCTCTAATGATCTCCTTCACATTTTTTAAACAAGATTCTCCATCTCCTAACTTTGGACAAATTCACTGGCATTATCTTATATGTAGAGTACTTCCCTTCATCCTTTCCACTTTCTGTCTTCCCTGGTTTCCTTCAAATTCCAGCTAAAATCCTGCCTTCTACAGAAAGGGTTTCTTCCTTTAATTCCAGAGCCTTCCCTCTGTTGATTATTTCCAATTATCCTGCAAATAGCTTGAATTTGTACATAGTTGTTTCAGCTGTCTTTCATCTCTTTCTTTAGACTGTGAGCTCCTAAAAAGCAGATATGGTTCTTTAATTTTCTTTGCATTGACAATGCTTTGCATGGTGTCTGGAATGTTTTTAGGCACTTAGCATTTGTATAGTATTATGATGGTTTTTTCCTTGAAGGTACATTGACCCCTCACATCCCAATCCCACTGTTTGGAAGTTTTGACTTGCTTTGTTTCCAACTTGGACTGGCTTGCCTCTCCTTAAGCAACCTGATGGACACTTCCCCACACACTTCTGCTCTTGGAGAGTTACCATTTTGGTATTAGATTTAGTGCAGACACGCAATAGTTCAGAAGCCTATTTCAGCTCAGAATTCTTTTTTTTTAAAATTTTAGTAGTTTTTATTTACCAGATATATGCATGGGTAATTTTACAACATTGACAATTGCCAAACCTTTTGTTCTAATTTTTCCCCTCCTTCCCCCCCCCAGATGGCAGGTTGACCAATACATGTTCAATATGTTAGAGTATAAATTAAATACAATATATTGTATACAGGTCCAAACAGTTGTTTTGCTGTACAAAAAGAATCAGACTTTGAAATAGTGTACATTTAGTTTGTGAAGGAAATCCAAAATGCAGGCGGATTGGGAATTCTATGTAGTTGTTCGTAATCATCTCCCAGAGTTTTGCTGGCTATAGCTGGTTCAGTTCATTACTGCTCTATTGGAACTGATTTAGTTCATCTCATTGTTGAAAATGGCCACATCCATCAGAATTGGTCATCATATAGTATTGCTGTTGAAGTATACAACAATTTCCTGGTCCTGCTCATTTCACTCAGCATCTGTTCAATGTAAGTCTCTCCAGGCCTTTCTGAAATCTTACAGAACAATAATATTCCATAATATTCATATACCACAATTTATTCAGCCATTCTCCATTTGATGGGCTTAATTTCCAATTTCTGGCCACCACAAAGAAGGTTGCCACAAACATTCTTGCACATACAGGTCCCTTTTTTTTCTTCAAGATCTCTTTGGCA